>NW_023277207.1:0-22253 GCF_003668045.3 Cricetulus griseus | reverse complement strand
GATTGTATTTTTACACTGGTGTCTGGTTGTCTTGCCAGGTGTTTTTTCTTGACTTCTGTTTGCTCTATGATCTTCTGATCTGTGTGGCCCATGATTGAACAGTGGTTCTTACCCCAGTGTTTTGGCTGGAAATCTTCCTGTAGGTGGGGTCTTTGTTCCAGAAGGGAGTAGTGCCAAAGTTTGAGGCTGTAAAAAGGGAAGAGAATAGAGAAACTGTTATGTGAATTAACAATACCTATCACTAGTGCATTAAGGATATATATATACTATAATATATATATAATCTATATATATAAGTGGGTGTGTGTGTGTGTGTGTGTGTGTGTGTGTGTATTAGGGTAAATACCTGGCTTACAGAACTCCCTATCCAACTGTCAGGAAAGCACAGCAAGCTGAAGCAGCAGGGAAAAGAAAGGGGCTTTTCCACATGTGTCACTGACTCCTAAATTAGTCTCTTGTCACACTGTTTATGCCCTAGTGGTCGTGGCCAGGTACAACTGTAGCCAGCCACAGGAGGCATGGTTAGGGTGACCCCTACAGAACCTGGTGATTGTTGATTGGGTATGGAGAGACTGAAAGTTTTGTGGACATGTGGCCCATATAGACTTCAGGCAAATGGTGTATCCTTTGTACAAGTACAGGGATTCTTCTATAGTTGGAGGCTACTACACAGAGATGAGGAGGGATTTGGATTGTAAATAGTGATGGGGGTTATTTAAAGAATGGATAATATCCATTCGAGAGGAAACAATGTGTATTTCAGAAAACTGGCAAGAACTTTTACAATTAATCCCAGGTCCCTCTCCCTCCCCTGCCCCCCCCACAACTAACAGCCTACTTATCCCATACCATTTCGGCACCCCAGCAAGGGTGAGGTCTTCCGTAGGGGGTCTTCAGAGTCTGTAATATACTTTGGGATAGGGCCTACACCAACCCTCTTGTGTCTAGGCTTAGGGAGTATCCCCCATGTGGGATGGGCTCTCAAAGTCCATTACTATGCTAGTGATAAGAACTGATCCACTACAAGGGGCCCCACAGATTTCCAAGGTATCCTCACTGACACACACATTCAGGGAGTCTAGATGTGTCCAATGCTGGTTTCCCAGCTATCATTCTGGGGATCAAGAGCTCTCCTTTACCTGTTATTCTTGCTGGTGTGACCTGTACATGAGGAAGGGGGCAGGGATACAGCAATCTTCCTCTGATTATGAATGGGAATATACTCTGTTCCCATCCGTGTATGTTGGAAATCCTTAATTAGTTTCTTGATGTTACAAAATGTGACAGTCAAGAGATTGTCATGAATGTCAGAGGAGAATTTGGAAATTTGAGCTTTTTGAGTTATTATAGGTTATAAGGATAAATGAACTTGGAGTAAATACAAAGCTTCCCCTACCTCTACTCATTCCAGCCCTGTTTCCAATCTCCATTACTCAAATCCACTGCTACTCTGTTTCCCTTCAGAAAAGAGAAGGCTTCCCATGGATATCAACCTAACATCATGACAAGGTAAAATAAATCTAAGCACAAACCCTCATAGAAGCCTAACTAAGGTAACTCAGTAGAAGGAAAAGAGCCCCAAGAGCTCTAAAAAGAGTCACCACAACAAGATGTACTGGTAGGAATCACATAAGCAAATGCCTAGGAGTCTTTTTCAGTTCATTCTGTGGAGCATGTTCTCCTGTTATATGCAATCCCTCTGGATCCCGCAGTGTTTGGGTAGGGATCTCAGCATGTGCTTCTATCAGCTGCTGGCAGAAGCCTCTCTGATGACAATTGGGCTAAGCACCAATTTGTAATTATAGCAGAATATACTTAGGAATCCTTTCATTAACTTATTTCTTGTCCAATTTTATTTTGTTCTAAAATAGTTCTTTAAGCCATTCATGTTCTAACTCCTTGGCTGTTCAGGTATTGTCAGGCATAATTTTCCTCTCAGAGCTAGACCTTCAAGTTTAAGCAGTCATTTGTTGAACATTAAAGAAGCTCTGATCCACCATTGCACCGGAGAATTTTGCAGGAAGGACAAGTGTGGTTCTAAAATATTGTGTCTGCCTTGCTGTCCTAACCCAATAATGGGATCCTTATGTGGTTACAGAAGATGGCTGGTTCAGCTTCTGTATTCTTGATTACTACGAGTCCTCACTATGGTCACCCTTACAGGTTCAGGGAAATTCTCATTGCACTGTTTCCACAAAGCCTGATAAAAGCTCCCCCATTGCAGTCATCTCTCCTCATCTTCTTTCCATCTGCCCCATCCTTACTCACCTGATATTTTCTGGTCGCATTGCTACCTGCCATTATTGCATCCAGAAAATCTCATTTTTATACACCCAGAGAGATCCATGTATCTCCCCTGTAAATGGAGTTCTTATTTGGTCTAAATAATAAAAACCTGGAATAAGATATAGAGGAAAATGCTGAGAAATTATAGAGAAGTTGTAAGCCAAAGCCACCTCATGAGTTTACAAATGGAAAAGTGTGAGTTTCTTTTTCTTTTTGCCTATATCCTCTCTCTCTCCTTAGCCATCATACTTCTATCTCTGTACACCCATTTCACTTCCTGTTTCTGACGGCCATCTGTACAGACCTCTAGGCCTCTATGTTTAGCTAGTGGCAAGCTCCACCTTTTTTTCTTCAGACAAACTTAATTTGTACAAGGAAGTCATCAACACACTCCCCTAGAGCTGTTCTAGTTACTTAGCCTCTCTGCATCTGTGGATTTTACTGTGATTAACTGTGATCACGGGGATTGTAGTTTACTTAAATTCTAGTATGCACTTATAAGTGAATTTACCATTCTAGTCCATGTGCTTCTGTGTTGTATCACTCACTATAATAACTCAAGAAAATCGACAACAACTAAACAAATATTCAGATTATAGTGGAATATATTTCTATATGGAATGCTCAGCAGAGGAATCTAAACTAGCTGAGAAATACTTGAAGAAATGTTCACCATCCTTAGCCATCACTGAAGTCCATATCAAAACTACTTTGACTTATTGCCATACAGCTATCATGGTGATTAAGATAAATAAGAAAAATTACAACCTATGCTGGCAATGGACAAGAAGCAAGGGGATTCATTGTAAACTTTTATAGCCTCTGTGGAAATCAAGACACAAACCATAGAAAATTTGGAGTCAGTCAACCTCAATACCCAGATATGCCATTTATGGGCATGTATCCAAAAATGTACCTCCATCCTACCACAAAGGCACTTTCTCAACTATGTTTGTACTGGCTTTATTTATAACAGCCAAGAACTGCTGTGTCTATGACAGAATTTTTTGATTGCTATGGAAAGAATCCTCCACTAAGGATGTCAATGTCCCTAAGAAAATAGGCCTGGAAAAGAGAGCTATCTGAGCATCAGAGAGTGACTAGGCAAGAGAGAAAGTCAGGAAACAGTATTTGCCCATGGGATATGCCTTCAATTTTTGGCCCAAGTTTCTATTCCTAAGCTCATAAAATGATGGAGAATGATCTGACACAATGAGCCAAATAAGCACATTTATTGCCTGAGATGCTTTGGATACATTTAATCACAGCAACATAAATGCAATTTAAAAATAATAGAATACCCAAAGTAGTTTTCATTGCCAAGTAAAAGCTGGAAATGTTATCTTTTCTAAGAATGTGGATGATATCAAGACTTTAGGTGGCAAAAACATTGAAATTTGTACACAGAAGATAATTTGCTTTTCCTGTAGTGCTAGGAAGATGGGGATTATATGAATAATGGCAGAATGTAAGAGATTGAGATCATAGAATCTGAGTCAGAAATAGACTGCAAAAATTAAGCAAGTGGTCATTTGTGTGAAACTTTGGCTCTAAAATCTTTCTTATTCTGCCTATGCCCTGGAAATATACTAACGCAGAATTAAAAAGATAATGGGCTCATGCCTTAAATGGAATATTTAATATATTGGATGGTCATTGTAGATGATTCATATGGCAAATCAGGTCTAGAGTGAACAAAATAAATGGGGTAGAAATAAGTGAAAAAGAAAAGGTAGTTTTAGATAAACAAGTGATAAACAAGCAGAAAAATTTAAAGATTTCATTGGCATTATAAGAAAAAGTTATTGCTATGTAGTGGAAGCCTATGAAGGTTCCCCAAAGGTAAGACAACAGCTTGCTAAATCTTCGATTTATAGATGAAGTAAGCAAATTTATTCCTACTCCCAGGAAGCAACATCATACAAAATCTGCTACAACTGTGGTCCAAGAATGTTAGTGTCCATATCCATTAAGAAGTCCAACTTGGACTGGAGAGATGGCTCAGAGATTAAGAGCACCGGCTGCTCTTTCAGGGGTCCTGATTTCAATCCCCAGCAACCAGATAGTGGCTCACAACCATCCATTATGAGATGTGATGCACTCTTCTGGTGTGCAGATATGCATGGAAATAGAAATATTAAATATAAATATATATATATTAAATATATTAAATATATATATATAAAATCTAAAAGAAGAAGCCAAACTTTGCAGGATCACTCATTATGTGTTGGTCCTGCAAACAAGAAAGAATCAAATTTAAGGACATTGGTTCTTAGTCTGTGGTTACAGTTCAGCAGGTATGTTTGGCAGATTTAGAATCCCAGTGAGTAGACTCAGAGTTCATTGCAGGAAGATATGAGGACTGAGGCTGTTGTTGTTTTCTTTGCTCTTTTGATGGCCTTCCAGCTAGTTTTCAAATAAATCCTACACACAGAGCTTTATTCTTATAAATGCATGGCCTTACCTTGGCTTCTTTCTAGCCACCATTAAATTATGCCTTGTACACCTGGGATTTTATCTTTCTCTATTATGTATACCTTTCTTTACTTCTTAGTCCATGACTTTCAGTGTATCTTAGTGGCTGCCTGCTGGTGTCCTCTGCTACTCTTGTGCCTTCCTTTTATACTCACAGATTTCCCCTCCCCTTTCTTGTGTCTTCCTGCCAATGTCGCTTGTCCATTCCTCCCAAGATATTGGACATTCAGTTCTTTATGAAACCAACAGGTATTTCAGTCCACCAAAGATTCATAGATTCAATAAACAAATGCAACATAAACAAAACAACACATATTAACATAATATTCTACCATTCCCCATTATCATCTACATCAAAAGAAATGTTTCAAATTTAATATACTAAAACTATATATAACATCAAAATTTATCAAGTTATAATTAGTTTGCATTTTGTAAATTCAGAAAAAATATTCTATTACCTAACATACCTTAGTAAACTCACAGTTCTATTAATAAATTTCTTCAAAAATTAAAGAAAAACTGCAACTAGTCTTCAATAACATCCAAGACAAAAGAAAAAAAATTACTAGCTAAGTAAAGAGGAAGTGCACTGCAGGTAACTTTCCAGACTTTACAAATGAAAGAGACACCTGCCTGCTTGGACAGACACCCAAACTTTTTCTGCAACATTGTGTACCCATCTTCAGTCTACAGGACTATTGTGTCTGTCTGACATTTCATTGAAGCAGGATTGCTGAAATACTATTCTTGACAAATTTCATCAGTTGCTTTTCTCTGTATCCTGCATAAATGTAACATATCCTAAAATAATGTTCTACAGAAATGTGCATTTAGAATATTGTCAGTATAATGCTTTCAGTTGCACACATGTATGTTATATTTTAGAATGCCATGACCTATGATGATGTGCATATCGACTTCACTCGGCAAGAGTGGACTTTGCTGGATATTTCTCAGAAGAATCTATACAAAGATGTGATGCTGGAGACCTACAAGAACCTCAATGATATAGGTAAGAGTGCATTTTACTGCATATTTTAAAATAATAGGACAACTGTTCCTTGGTTTTTGATGTTCTTTAATTTTATTGAGAGAGAAAAAAGAATGTGGTAAATGAATCAGTTGAAGTTCTAAAGTTCATTGAAAACAGTAACTGAAATTTTGCACATTTTTCAATAATAAATATATATTCTGGTGCTATGTTTTAGGATACAGTTGGGAAGACAATAATATTGAAGAATATTCTACAAGTTCTACAAGACATGAAAGGTAATTTTCATTTACAATTTCATAGAAATGTGTAACTGAAGAAATTGAAATGTGTCCTAAATTTTGAAACACAAACAACAGTGTAATTAAGCACAGCTTAAACTGCAGTGATGATTATTAAATTCGCACCACACCATATAACTCAATTTCAGGTAGGTGAACTTCATTTGGAAAACAATATTTTAAGAAAGAAGTCAGGAAACAATGCCTCAAGAGAAACTACCACTTGAATAATCACACCATGAGAGCTATGCTGTAGAAATATAATTCCATTTATTTCTTACTAACTACATCACTAATGGTATACACGTGGTTAATGTGATAAGCATATTTCCAAACCTTCCATTAAGAAAATACTCCATAGATAATTTAGTTTTACTCATATACTTGTTGTTACTTTTGTAAGGTTAGGGACAGGGGCAGTTATTGTCAAGAGTAAAGGGGCAGTTATTTCAGAGAATCCTGAATACCTCTAGTACATGTCTATGAGGAACAGAAAGTCAAACTGAACTAAATGTGGAAGCTTCTTCTTTGTAAATTTCCTTTAAGAGTATATCATGTATTAGTCAGGATACAAGCCAAATGAGCAAAGGTATATATATGGAGGACATAATATACCACTCTCACAGAATACTTAAAAATATGTAAAAACCCCCAATTTAAGCAAACTTGTTGAATTTGATTCATGTTTAGAGGTAATTTATTTTCCTGCTTTGTTGCTAGTACACCAACAAGTTCACTCTGCAGAAAAGCCCAATAGCTGTAGGAATGTGTACTTAATTCTGTTTGTTCCAGTTTATTAGCAAATGTAGCATGACTCAAAGTGTAAGAAAATTTCAAAATTCAATAATGGTGATAAAGTTCTGAATTTTTCCAGTCCTTTTCAATATGCAAAAAAATCTCCTATAGAAAAAGGTTCTAAAATTTAGAAACATATATTACATGATTATACCTAAACTGTTATCTTCAAAGTTGCAAAACAACTCTTAATGTAGGGGAAAACATGAGTGTTATCACAATGATAAGAATATAAGATCTGATTCTTCTTCACAGTTGCAACAAATTGTAATGTTAATTTACACAGATATCAAGATTTAACATTTTAGGGAATATGGTAAAGCATTTCTACTTGCCCATTTTCCTTGCAGACATGAAAGAAGCCAAACTGGATTGAAGCCTTCTGTGTATACACAATGTCTTAAAGCCTTTGAATATAACAGCCATTTTCAAAGGCACAAAAGAACACATAATGGCGAGAAACCCTATGAATGTAATCAGTGTGGGAAAGCCTTTGGTCGTTACAGTCATCTTCAAACTCATAAGAGGACACATACTGGGGAGAAACCCTATGAATGTGATCAGTGTGGTAAAGCCTTTTCTCAGCACACTCACCTGCAAACACATAAAAGAAGACATACTGGAGAGAAACCCTATGAATGTAATCAGTGTAGAAAAGCCTTTTCTCAGAAAAGTACTCTTCAAATGCATAAAAGGACACATACAGGAGAGAAACCCTATGAATGTAATCAGTGTGGTAAAACCTTTTCTCAGCACAGTACTCTTCGAATGCATAAAAGGACACATACTGGAGAGAAGCCCTATGAATGTAATCAGTGTGCTAAAGCCTTTACTCTTTACAGTCATCTTCAAACACATAAAAGGATACATACCGGAGAGAAACCCTATGAATGTAATCAGTGTGCTAAAGCCTTTACTCGTTACAATCATCTTCAAATGCATAAACGGACACATACTGGAGAAAAACCCTATGAATGTAATCAGTGTGGTAAAGCCTTTGCTCAGCACAGTTATCTTAAAATGCATAAAAGGAGACATACTGGAGAAAAACCTTATGAATGTAATCAATGTGGTAAAGCCTTTACTGATCACAGTGTTCTTCATGTGCATATAAGATCACATACTGGAGAGAAACCCTATAAATGTAGTCAGTGTGGTAAAGCCTTTTCTCATCACAGTACTCTTAAAATGCATAAAAGATCACATACTGGAGAGAAACCCTATGAATGTAATCAGTGTGGTAAAGCCTTTTCTCATCACAGTACTCTTAAAATACATAAAAGATCACATACTGGAGAGAAACCCTATGAATGTAATCAGTGTGGTAAAGCCTTTACTCGTTACAGTCATCTTCAAACACATAAAAGGACGCATACTGGAGAGAAACCCTATGAATGTCATCAGTGTGGTAAAGCTTTTACACAGCACAGCCATCTTCAAAAACATAAAAAGATACATACTGGAGAGAAGCCCAATTAATGTAATCAGTGTGGAAAACCCTTTGCTCAGCAGAATTCCCTTCAAATTCATGAAGGAACACATAAAGGACAAAAGCTTATGAATGAAATCAATGTGGCAAATTCTTCACATTTCAAAATACTCTAAAAGTGCATAAAAGAACACATACTACAGAGAAACCATATGAATATTATAAACTCGGTAAAGCCTTTGCTCTGCAGATTCATCTTCACATACATAATAGAACACATAATGGGGAGAGACCTTAAGAATGCAAGAAACATGGAAAGGACTTTGCATGTCAATTATTTCTTTAAGCCCATAAAAGAACATATAGTATAGAAAAACCATTTTAAGGTTATCAATGTAGTAAAGCTTTTGCATGTACCAGGAGTCTTTGACATCATTACAAAAACATCATTCAGCAGGGACTATACATGTAGTCAGGTTGGTTTAATTGTGCACTTTATAAAGGAGTAAAATTTTGTGGTCAAACTGTTAACGCCTTTTTAACTTACAATCAGTTTTGATCACCTGAAAAAGTTAACAAGGGCTTCTCATTTTCAAGTATTTGTGGGATCTTTCACATTCACACTTCTGATCAGTTTAACAACAGTATTTATTCTGTTGAAGAAAATTAACTTTGTCAACAATCGGTGCAAGCATTATTATGTGCATGTTTATATTGTTGCTCCAGCACACACATTAAAAATTAATATATGAACTTATGAAGCCTTATGCTTAGGGTAAAAGTGCCAGCAAAGAAACACTACCTGTCCCAGGAACCAGTTCCAGTGAAAGAAATAGATTATGGCCTTCAAACTGCAGCCAAAGAAACTCACCCTTAAATAAGAGCCAAATGCATTTCAAGGGCCAGTGAAAGAAATACATTTTGGCCCTGAAACCAAAGGCAAAGAAACAAACTCTATCCCTGACCTTCTGAGGAAAAATCCAATCAATACCTATGCTCAAACCACCCAATCCCTAAGCAGCAATCCAGCCAATCTCAAAGGTTTTTAAAGCTCAGGAACTGAAGTTTTATCAATTAACATGCTGAAAAATATTCTCTATGAAAAATCTATGGCCCTAAGAAGACATATATAAAACCTATGCTAGTTCAGTCGGCAGCTGGCATTTTCTACACTGATGGGGCAGCCGCTTTCCTGGATGCCTCTCTTACAAATAAATCTGTTCAATGTGTTTCTGTGAAGGACTTCTTTTGCCACAGTGGATACTGAACTCCCCAGTGGAGAGAAGCAGAGAAGCAACATATACTGCTGATGGGAATATCCCTTAGGGGAGTATAGTTGAGTGAAGAAGAAAAATGACATTTTGAGCTGGAGCTAAGAAGAAATGGTTACCATTGCTCAGAAAATCTTTAGTGGAAAAGACAATAGAACAAGAAATGAACATTTATTCTGGTAAACTCTTAGCAGGGTGCAACAAAGATCACTTGTAGTAGTCTCGCTCTAAGTGGAACAGGAGTGCTACATAATGCCCAGAGATCATTCCCCACTGGAATACAACTTCACATATAGCCTGACTTCCTGACAGTCAGGACACCTTTATCCTCAGAGCTTTTGTTTCCATGATACCTTCCCTTCACAGCAGCATGTGTAGCCTGACATTCGGCATTCAGGATAGATTTTTCTTCAGACCTCTTAGTATCCAGGATACATTCTCTCCAAAGACTCAGTAATAACATGACTTCCTAAAAGTAAGGATACCTTTCTCTTCAGAGCTGCAAGTATCCAGGCCATCCTCACTTCACAGATGAAGGTATATACTGATTTATGACATTAGGAGTACCATTCCCTCCATAGCTGTAACACTTGCACAGTGATTTTAAATGATAATGTGTCTCATAAGTGATTTATGGTTCTCTTCAAGTGCATTGACTAACTAGTGTAAATTAGGTGTGAAACTTACTAATTTTTATTATTTCTCTCCTCTTTTTGTTATAATACCTATGCAACTTTATAAAAGATTTAATTTGGCCCTGGTTTCCAGAGTGATACAGGAGCGTAATTAAAATTTGCATGTCATCTAAAACAGGGTCTAAGAACTCGCATCCCTAAGTTGCAGCATGAGGCAGAGAGTGGGAACTGATGATAGAGGTCACTGCATTGGGGGTTCTATTTTGAAATATTTGAGATGCATACCAAGAAGTCCTATATGTGTGGAAAATTCATTTAGTCAAGTTTATTTTGTTGTCCTGATATTTCTTGTTTGGCTTTTGTTCATTTGGTACTTTTGCTTAATGATAGGAATTTTTCTGCTGAAATGTATATAATGTCACCCCAATCATCTAAGTGGTACATTAAAAAATATCAGGCAGGGTGCGATCATATTTTTCTAATAACTGTCTGAAAGTGTGGTTATTTGTTTTTCCTGGTTATTTTTTCCATATTTTCACAAATACCGTTCAGATTTTCATGTTTATTAGGAGCCTGGCTTGGGTTTCAATAATGATGAGGGATACATTTGAACTCATGAGCGTTATGTGTCTGTCTCCTGAGTACAAATCCAAGTGTAAAAGATATATTCGCAAAATGTTTTTTCTCAACATAATTTAGCAATGTTAATGTTAAAATGCTTCATATATCATAATATAAAAAATATTGAAATGCTCATTTGTGCATTCAAATGGTGTTTTCTTTTATCTGGTAGAGATATTGTTTCTGGAAATCAAATCTTGTCCTTTTGGATGAGCAGTCATTTTTCTAAGTGCTGAGCCTTTTTTCATTCACATGAATTTGTCACTCATTAGGCTGCCCTAATTTGATCTTTATCTCAGCCCTGATACCTCAGAATAAATATATTATATTACATCAGAAACTAACTTAGACTTGGTGCTTCTGGAATTTTCCAAGCCCAAGTCTCCACAAAATGAATGAAGAGTATAAAATAAGTTATCTTCAAAGAAGCTGACAATAAAATCCTTTAAAAGATGGTTGACTAACCAAAAGCACAAGAGTGAGTTTGTATCCCATGTGGTAAATGGACATCAATAGGTTACCATAAGCTCATTTGGCAGATGTACTCCTGCTTGATTTTATGCCTCCTGTGTGAAGAGAATAGGAAATTGCAGGCATAAAGTCTCTCCAGTTTGAATGGGCTCATATTCTACTTCCGGGCTGCTTATAAAACATTCAGTTTGGAGCTCTGAATAGTGATAACTATAGATGACATCAAGATTTTGAGGAGATTCTGAGACTTGAAGTCTTTCTAAGGCATAGCCAATAAGGTATTTACAAAGAATTGGGAAGATTGAAAGAATGTTTAGGGAGGGATGTTAGGGCTTTAAAGCACAAGGATCAAATGCCAGACAGCTTTCTTCATTTGTAACTGAAGTCAAGCAGGCATAAACTGTACTCTGTTTCCACTCAGCTGGAGTGGGTCATCCCCCTCCAGTTCTTCCACTATTTAATATTTGGGAACTCATATAGCTGTCAGTTACAGTACCCTGCAGTCCACATTGTTTCTGTAATGCTCCTCATTCTCCACCGCGGTAATCCTTGGTACCTGCCGGACTCACAGGAATAAGGGTATTCTAAGTTACATTTATATTGCTCCTTTTGACTAATATCTAGTGAAAGAGTAGACACCATGAATTTCTGAATTTCCTGGGAATTTCATTGTAGGAAAAGACTGATTCCAGCAGATGAGAATCTCTCTGCTGCAGCAATATTTATGACTTATCTGACCATCTTGCTGAAGAGATGGGACCTGAGGGTTTGGGGATGCTTTTAGAGATGAGAAAACTTTTAACATCGGCTTAGTTATATTACTTAGCTGTGCAGATCTCTTGCCTTCTATTCAAACCTGTTACCATCCAAGGATGTATTAATTACCTTATGTCTACATCACTGTTCCAAATACTATCAGGCAAGAATCATTTCCCTATATTTTATCTAAAACTGCATGTTCCATCCTGGAGGAAAACCCTATAAATGTAATCAGTGTGGTAAAGCCTTTGCCCACGACAGTCATCTTCAAATGGTCTCATCAGACTGTATTCAAATATTTGTGCATACTTAATTCACATATACTTAGCAGAAATAAGAAGGGAAAATCTGGGAAAAACATGGAAAGTGATGCAATGTAATTCAAATAAAATACGTTACAATAAATATTAAATAAAAATATGGCTAGAGAATGAGCTTAACAATTAAGAACACTGGTATTGTTGCTTTGAAAAGAGGTTATGTTAATAGAAACCATGGTTCCTCTCCATCTCTGGTAACTTCAGTTCCAAGCGAACTTATTCCCTCTTCTGGCCTCTGCTGGTACTGCACACATCCAAAAAATCAATAAACGCATATACATGTAATGAAGTTTAAAAATGAAATTCTTTCTGGTCCTTCTTAGAAGCAGATGTGGCCTTCCTCTAAGCAAGCATGCTCAGAGGAAAAGAATCGTTATTCTGAGGGAAGAATATCTCAGAATAGCTATTCATTTAAGAATATCATACACAGTGTGCATAAGTGTTTTCCATTTTTTTAAAATCTGTGTTCTATGTGCTTTTATGTGTGAGGATTGTGGCACTGACATATCTTTTAAATGTATCTTTTAGAGCATACAGCATAGTCTACTATAATACATTGTACTTTATGATATATTCATATTTAGTTCATAAGGCATAATCTAAAGGATAATTTTGCTCAGTAAATCTCCATATGCCAAAATGGTTAGATTTGCAATCTTCTATCATATTTAAAATTTTCAAAGCATAACCTCAGGTCAAAGCTAAATGAGACATTATGATGGCAGATGTTAGTATTCGGTTGTCTTTACTCACCTGTCCTTGTGGTTCTGACAGCATATGCCCTCAGCTGCAGCCATTAAGAGGGGCACCTGGGTATTTTCACTATGGTCTCTTTTGAAAGCGCCCTGCCCAAACCAAATCATATCCTGCTCTCTGTTTCTCTCCCTCCGTGTGTCTGTCTCTCTCTCTCTCTCTCTCTCTCTCTCTCTCTCTCTCTCTCCCGCTCCATATCTGCCCCTCTTTCCTCTATCTTACTGCTCCTGTCCCTGAAGGCTGGTCTCTCTCCCCCTCACTTTCCCCCTTTTATGATCCCTTTCCCTAATTAAAAAACCCTCTCTTTGAACCATGTCACATGGCATCTGTCTGGGATAACTAGTGTATGGTCCCAGGTAGTGAGTTCATTCTGTGGATGCTGGGCAGGATTAAAGCAGTGTTATTGGGTGGTGGGCATTGTCAGTATTTGGGTCATGGGGACTTCTTTGGCCTCCATTACAGATGCTGCTCTGTGGGAAAACTAGTATAGAGTCCAGTGTAGTGAGTGCAACCTGATGTTGCTGGGCAGGATTTAAGGAGTGTTATTGTGTGGTGGGCAGTACCTTATGTGGGCTCTGTAAATCCAATATAGCCTCTGTTTCCAGCAATGATTAGTAGAGACAGGATTAAGTGTTTAAAGAAATTCCAAATTGTATTGTGTGACGAAAGCCTGAGCTATAGGGACATTGACCTAAAAAAATTGTTCTCAAACTTCCTAATTCTGTGAACCTTTAATACAGTCCCTGAAGATGAGAAGACCCCCAAACTGTACAATTATTTCACTGCAATATCTGTTGGGTGCCAAAAATTATTCTATTAAAAAGTTTTTTGGGGTCCAAATATTAGGCTCCATTATTCTGGAGCCCGAGTCTCCATTGTCTTTCAAATACCAGCTGAATTACCACAAAATGTCTTGGCCTCTGTGGAGAATGTCTCCTAGTTTGTACTTCAATAGGCGTAAGTCTGGAATAGGCCTGTACATGGGCTGAGAATTCATTCTATATGCCAATAGACTCAGAAGGGGGGACATGAGAGGAGATAGGAGAGGCATTTGGGTGGTCATTTTGACTTTTGGAAAGTGGGTTAGGAAGATGATGGGATTAAATGGAGACTCCAGTTTTCAGATGGAATAAGAGGCCCTCCAAAGAATCACAAGATGCTTCTGTGCCTGGTCATTTTCATCTTTGGTTACCTAGGATTTTCTAAGTCCACGTTCCCCCGATCAGGGATGGACCCAAGGCTGATTCATGCATGGCTCCCATCACAGCCCCCAAGGACATCAGACATAACATGGGACAGAACAGGCTGGAATTTCTGGCTTCTATAGCATGGGACTGATAAAAGCCAGAAACTGGCAAATGTCATAACTATATTTTCAATACTGTTATGAATTATAATACAAGTATCTGTATTTCCTGATGGTCTGATACCAGTCTTGTGACACGGTCATATATTTGATTCCCCAAAGATGAAAATCAATGCTTTAAAAGGATGTAAATCAATGGAAAGCACTTGAGAAAACTTTGAATGAAATTCTTAAAACAAGGAAAATTGAAAAACAAAGAAAAATCAGTAATGCATTTAAAGATAGTGAATTTTCAAATGATACCAATAATTGAGTTTTTGAACGATGAAATGTGGAAGAACACTTGTTGTGCCCAGATTGTGGAACCCCAAAATAACCCAACAACAACAGATGACTCACTGAATGCAAGGACAAAGGTTTCTACATTGACTTGAGGATATGAGGTACAGCAAGCACCCCATTTTCCATGAACAAATGGAGTACCCACTTTCAACTGAGGGGTGTTTTTATAAGAGAAAATTGTAGAACTGGAAGCTCCAAGATTAGAAAACTTGTGTTGTTACACAAGACATGACAATTATTTAATGATTTAAGGAAGGTGCAATTAAGCAGGACGCTGCAGAGAAAATGAGTTTGTTAATTATCTCCTGGGCTGGGGACTTCTATGATTGATAACTATCTGATCCTCTTTGGACTAGAGGAGTGTCAACACAGCTCAAGGGTGTTTTATCTGGTCTAAGACCTATAGTCATGTTTACCATTGTTTAACCTTGACTTTTGGGCTGCCTTTTGGGAATTCAGAGATGGTTAAGTGTTTTTCTATTTGGGATTTGGAGTCTGGGTTTTAGACTTTATTAACTTTCACATTTTGCTACACTGACTTTGAAATTGAGTAGGCCCTTTCTTAATAGAGAAAATGCCACTAATGACACACTTTATGACTGTGTCATAAGTATAATATTAGCCACTGAGTCCACAAAAAGTTGTTCCTGGTCCTGCCTTCCACCCCAGAAACAGACCTTTTCTATATCAGCAGAGATAAGCATATCAATAGCAGTTGCCCCAGGCTCCAAGAACAGACACTGCTACCTTCATCTACACCATGTGCAGTGGAGTGAATTTCTGTCCCACAGGTGAAAGAGTAGCCAAAATATTAACAACTGAAGAGAGATTTCAGGAAACAATCAGAGAGGTTTGTTACGTGGCTTCAACTGAGGTCAGGTGAACTGAACTTACTTTTTATCTAGCTGCAATAGGGACTTCAAACAACCAAGAAATAAAATGAGGAAGTAGATTAAAAACAAGATAATGAGACTTTCTCCCTTCAGAAAGATGGATGTTGGCTCCATTGCTTTAGGAGTGATATTCCTGAAATTTAGAGAAAATTATTGACAACTGAATAGTTATATAGAGTAGTCCTCATTGAGTTGAATAATGAGGTAATAACTGAGCAAGGAAAAATGTGTTTAGAAGCACTGTTGTTAGCCAGCACAACTTACAGGAGAATTGAAAAAAAAAATTAAAAACCACAACTCATGTTTCTCAACATGACTGGTAGAATGAATCACTACACATATGTGGAAATGGATATATTAGAATGGGTAAGATGGCAGTAATTAAAGAGGCAAAGACTGGAAGAAGGGAGATTAAGACTGAAGCTGAATGAGAATGTGTAGCAAGGTGTGATTAATAAGATGTAGCAAGCTATTTAAGGGACGAGCACAGAACTGGGAATTTTAGAGTGTACCATGTCTCTATGTCTTGGAGCTCTCCTCTGCTAACCTGAAACAACCAGTCCATTAAGCTGAGAGCTGCCCTGTCTGAAACACCATTCCTCGAATTTGGGCCTTCAGAAGATTCAACCATCTGAATTTGGAAAATCACAAGTCCCTAGTCTGAACCTACTGCTGCTACAGGAGAGGTACTCCCCTTCTATGAGCCTGGTGACTATGGTTCTTAGGATTGTTTGCTTATGCTTGTGTATTTCTTTGATATAAGTGTAAAGTAAAACTTATATATTCAAACACAACTCGCTGAGTTTGCCATTCCTCCCGGGTCAAAACCTAGTAAGGGCTCAAGACAGAATGTCTTAGGTGTTGGTCTCGAGAGTCCAAAAATGGTTGCATTCTTATAATAATTTGAAGAATCCAGGAATTGTTCTGTTCATGAGTTTGAATATCACAGCTGGTCTTGAAATATGCACCAGAATCTCCAGGATGTGTCTGCAATTCTGGTAAAGAAATGAACTTCTTGGCCAGGGCTAGGGCAAACAGGAAAAAAATAGACTTCCTTCTTCAATATCCTTTATATATATATAGTCTGCCGCCAGACTAAAATAGGATCTTAATTTTTGTTTGATTTTTTTTCTTTTTTCTTTTGTTATTTTCAAGACAGCTGTTTTCTGTGAAGGCATGGAACTCATTTTGTGGACCACACTGGCCTGAAACTCAGAAAATTCAAATGTTTCTGCCACCTGAGTACTGGTTTTAGAGGTGTGCAGCAGTCATCAACAGCTGAAGGTGGATATAACCTCAAGTGATCCAGGTTAAATATGAGTCTTTACTTTCAAATCCTATTGGAAAGTCCCACACGTGTACCCAAATCTTTGAGTTTTATTTAAATAATGAGGTAGTCAGTTTGAGTACCAAGAATAGCCATCAGAACAACTTATGCAGAAGAATTGAGCAAGATTTCTAACCTGAAGGAGTCAGGGGGAAATCTGGTAGTTATTCCTAAAACAACATTTTTCCTAAGCAAAATGAAGCATGTGGATTTTATTCAGGGAATGTAGACACATTTATGTGGTATTCTCCCTATTCCTAAGCAGGCGCAGATAAAAAATCCATTTCTAAACATGATTGCAGTGTACAGTCAAAGACATTTCGGGACATTTTTACTTCAAAGACATTCAGAAAGATATAAATTATAAAAATTATGTAAAGAAATGACTTTGGCATGTTCATATTATACCAGCAGTTCTTCCCAGAAAATCAGGTAAGTAACACAGTGAAAATACACTGCTATGGAGCATACGCTATCTCTCAAACTTGATGTTCCATCTAAAAGATAACTGCAACAATGGCACAAATCCCACAGTCATAAAGGATTCTGACACCAAATACAGAAAACTTCAGGAAATGCAACTTAATGACACTGTTTACTCTATTCTTGATGAATGGTTATGATTTAATATTAAACTCAGATTAAACCTGCTGTTGGTTCTGATGCAGCTGGCTAAGCAGATTGCCATAGCAGCTTCCATGCAAGACCAGAGGGACCATATTTTAACTGCCTCTGGTTGCTGTGTTTCTCATGGCTATAATATCTCTTTGGAGAATTCCATTTTTTAATGTTTCTAACTTTAAAAAATAGTTATATGGATGTTTATCCTGCATGTATTTGTACAGAGTACTTGCAGAGGCCAGAGTAAGGCAGGAAATGCGGGGGACAGAAGATGCAGCAAATAGGTAACCTCTCAGTTCTACAAACACCTGATTTTTGACAAATAAGCTAAATTTATATGATGGAATAAAGAAAGCATCTTCAACAAATGGTTCTGGAATAACTGGATGCTGGCAAGTAGAAGACTGCAGATAGATCCATGTCTATCACCATGCATAAAACATAAGTCCAAATGGATCAAAGACCTCAACATAAATATAGCCACAGTGAACCTATTAGAAGACAAATTGGCAAATATCCTTGAACGAATTGGTACAGGAGACGGCTTCCTGAACACTACACCAGTAGCACAGACATTGAGATCAACAATTAATAAATGGGACCTCCTGAAATTGAAAAGCTTCTGTAAGGCAAAGGAAACAGTCCTCAAGACAAAATGGCAGTCCACAGACTGGGAAAAGATATTCACCAACCCCATATCCGACAGAGGACTGATTTCCTAAATACAGAAAGAACTATAGAAGGTAGTCTCGAAAACACCAAGCAATCCAAACAAAATGTGGGGTACAGAACTAAATAGACAGTTCTCAATAGAGGAATCTAAAATTGCTGAAAGACATGAAGTGTTCAACATCCTTAGCCATCAGGGAAATGCATATCAAAACAATTCTGAGATACCATCTTACTCCTGTCAGAATGGTTAAAATCAAAATCACCAATGACAGTTTATGCTGGAGAGGATGCAGAGAAAGAGGAACACTACTCCACTGCTGGTGGGACTGCCAACTTGTACAGCCACCTTGTAAATCAGTATGTCGACTCCACAGAAAATGGGAATCAGTCTACCAAAAAATCCAGCAATTCCACTCTTAGGCATATACCCAAAAGAAGCACATTCATACAACAAGGACATCTGTTCAACGATGTTCATAGCAGCACTATTTGTAATAGCCAAAAACTAGAAGCAGCCTAGATGCCCCTCTACTGAAAAATGGATAGAGAAAATGTGGTACATTTAAACAATGGATTACTACTCATCAGGAAAATAAACAATGTAATCCTGAAATTTACAGGAAAATGGATGGAACTAGAAGAACCATTATGAGGGAGGTTATCCAATCACAAAAAGACAAATATGGTATGTACTCACTCATGTGGATTTTAGACATAGGGTAAAATTTACCAGCTTACAATCCACACTTCCAGAGAAGCTAGTAAACAAGGAGGAACCTAATAGAGACATACATGGTCCCTTGGAGAAGGAGAAAGGGAAAAGATCTTCTGAACAAATTGGCAGTATGGGGGAGGGGAGAGAGAGCTAGGAGAATGTGAATGGTAGAAGCAGAGGAGTGAGGAGGACTTGAGGCAGCAGGAAGTTTGAGTTGGGGAAAGAATAGAGGAGAGAAATATAAGAGATATCAAAATAAATGGAGCCATTATAAGTTTAAAAAGAAATCAGGCACTAGGGAAATGTCTGTACATCTACAAAGATGACACCAAGGTACAGTGTAAGCTACAGAGTACAGTCTAATTTTAATGCCCTCACCTGATAATGAAATTGATGCCTGACGTATATGCCATCCTAGAGCCTTCACTCAGCAGCTGGTGGAAGTGGAAGCAGACACTCAATGCTACAAAATGAACTGAACAGGAATCCAGTTGCTTAGGAGGAGGAATGATGAGCAAAGTCGTCAAGAATATCATGATGGTGAAACCCACAGAAACAGCAGACCTGAACTAGGGGGAGCTCTTGGACCCAGAGTATTCACTCGGAAACCAGTATTGAACCGATCCAGACCCCATGAATGTGGGTGTCAGAGAGGAGGCCTCAGAAATCTATGTGGCCTCTTGTAGTAGATCAGTACTTATCCCTAGCATAGGAATGGAGTTTGGGAGCCCATTCCACATGGGGAGACACTCCCTCAGCCTAGACTACCAGGGAGGGCCTAGACTGTATCTCAAAGGATGTGACTGACACTGAAGACCACCATGGAAGGCTTCACTCTCCCTGGGGAGCAGAAATGCTATGGGATAGTTAGGGCAGTATTGGGGAGGCAGGGGAGTAGGGGAGGGAGAGGAAACTAGGATTGACATGTAAAACAATCTTGTTTCTAAATTGAATAAAAAATGGAGAAAGAAAAAGATAAAAAGTAAAACATTTAACGTAGCAAAATGTATGAGTGAAACAACAGGAAACCTTAGAACTTCACAAACAATGGACTGGAGAGATGGCTCAGAGGTTAAGGGCACTGACTGCCCTTTCAGAGGTCCTGAGTTCAATCCCCAACAACCACATGGTGGCTCACAACCATCCGTTACAAGATCTGGTGCCCTCTTCTGGTGTGCAGATATACTTCACAAACAAGCACATAAAACATAGGGTTGTCTCCATTTTGGGAACTTCATCATCTGGGATATATCCAAGTGGTCATCAATAAACTGGAATGGTATAATGATGCATTTACTTACATGGGTACTGGACTGAAGTAATAGTCAGTTACAGTGGTGCAGGAGAATAAAAATATTTAAAGCCATAGAGACTTGTGCTTTCTTCCTAACTCCAGGAGGAAATATTGTGAGGTGATAAATGTGGCCAGTTTAGAATTTGAAGATGTAATAGATTGTGACAGACACATCATAAGTGTTTCCTGGCAACTGAGACAGAAATCTCTCTGACCATATCATGGGTCCAAGATACAGGGAGTACCTGAGATGCAGTTTTGTACAGGGGATTTTAATATCCTAAGTTATGTGCCATTGTACAACATTTACTGTCACCATACAATGGAGTTGATTCTACAACTGAGCTTATGACAAAAGGTTTGCGCATTTCCAAACAACTGGAACTGTTCAACAACAAGAGGGTACCTAATCTCACTAAATATAGTCTGTGAAAGAACTGCTCCAAGTCTTTTATTAGTATATTTTCTCTTCCCTAAGAAGTAAAACCCTATTGTGTATTCTCTATTTAGTTCTGTACCCCACTTTTTATTTGGTGTTTTGGAGACTAGTTTCTTCAGTTCTTTGTATATTTTAGAAATCAGCCCTGGGCTACATGTGGGGTTGGTGAAGATCTTTTCCCATTCAGTGGGATGCTGTCTGTCTTGTCTTGTTAACTCTATCTTTTGCCTTACAAAATCCTCTCAGGTTCAGGAGGTCCCATTACTGAATTGTGGATCTGACTATCTGTGCTACTGTTATATTCAAGAAGTGGTCTACTGTACAAATTCTTTCAAAACTACCTCCAAATTACTCTGCTAAGAGGTTGGTGTGGCTAGATTTATATTGAGGTCTTTGATCCAAGGGAATTGTAGTGTGGTCAATAGAGGAGCCTTAAATGTCTAAAAGACACTAAATATCCATTGCCATCTGGGAAATGTAAATCACAAATTGGAGGTATCATTTTAAACTTGCCAGAATGGCTACATAAATAAACACCAAGGCTAGTTTATGCTGGAGAAAGGGGAATGTCACTCTGTTGCTGCTGGGAGTGAAAACTTGTACAATCATTTTGGCAGTCAGTATGGCAGTTTTTCTGCATATTGGTTATCGGTCTACTTCCTCATGTAGCAATTCCACTCTTTGGCATATACTCAAAGGATGTAAATTTATGAACATGGTCATCTGTACATCCATGTTCATAAAAGCAGTATTTGTAAGAGCAAGAACCAGGAAACAACAAAGATGTTTCTTGACAAATAATGGATAAAGAAAATGTGATACAATTAATCAATAGAGTAGTACTCAATTGAAAAAACAATGAAACAAATTGATGGAACTAGAAGAAAGCATCCTGAATTAGGTAACCCATACATCCAAAGACAAACAAGGTATGTAGTCAGTAATGTGCAGATATTAGACACAGATAAAATGATAAATAGCCTATTATCCACAACTGCAGAGAAGCTTGAAGTAAGTAGGGCCCTAATTGAGGCATACATCCTTTCTCAGATTAGGGGAAAGGCACAGATATCCTGAATAATTTTGGAGCATGGGGAAGAAGGTGGTTGGTATGAGAAAGAGGAGGAGAGAAGAGGAGGCGATAGGAGAACATGAGGGATCAGGAAGATTGATTATGTGGAAGAATAAATGAGAGCAAGAAAAGAGATACCTTAATAGAGACATAAATTATAGGTTTAATGAGAAATATGGCACTAGGCAAACGTCCAGGGATCCACAAGGAAAATCCCAGCTAACAATCTAAGCAACAGTGGAGAGGCTACCTTAAATTCACTTCCCCTATATTGTGATTGATGACTACCTTAGAAGCCATTCTAGAGCCTTCATCCAGGAGCTGATGGAAGCAGAATAATACACGCAAAGCTAAACAGTGACCTGAACTCCTGGAATCCAGTTTCAGAAAGGGAAGAATGATGAGGAAATGGGTCATTCCCAGGCTGGAGAAACCCACAGAAACAGCTGACCTGACCACATGGGAGCTCAAAGACCCCC
>NW_023277206.1:0-22344 GCF_003668045.3 Cricetulus griseus | reverse complement strand
TCTCCCTGTAAACTCCAATCCTGTCAATTGGCAATATGAGAAAATGGGTTGGGAAAGGAAGGCTGTTGCACCAGAAAGTGAGATATTTCCTTAAAGCATTCTGATGTTTGAACTTTGCAGGATATAGCTCTGAGTGCTAAATGCATTTCATTCCCCTATGATGAAGAAAATAATGTCCATTAGAAAAAGGTGGACAACATATTGTTTTCTACAATTGTTGATTGAATGCAATCAATTCCTCAGAGTGAGGAAATGAAAACTTTTCAAAGCAAGTTCAAAATTAACACTTTTTTAGAGAATCACTGTGGGATATGTATTTTACAACAGGAAAGGCAAATTTCTTTTGCTATAACTTCTTTATTAACTGCATGTATCCACTGGTGGTTTATGTTAAAAGAGGATCCATCCAGGCAAAGAGTTTGCATTCCACAGAAGCTGTTTGAATTTAAGAAAGACTCCTTGTGACAGGATTCAACCAGAAGGTATTTTATTAGAATAAAGGATGATAACATGGGAAAAGGGAGAGGAGCGACCAAGCTTCAGGGACAGGAGCAATAGGAGAGAGGGAAGCGGGAGAGAGAGAGAGAGAGAGAGAGAGAGAGAGAGAGAGAGAGAGACAACAGACACAGAGAGATAGAGAGAGAGCAGAATGGATTATGGAGCCCTTTTAAAAAGAACACAGTGAAAATACACTGGTGGCCCTCTTAGTAGCTGAAGCTGAGGGCATATCCTGTCAGAAATCCAAGTACAGGATAGTACAAATGGCTGAATACTAACAACTGTCATCAGTAAGTCTTCTTTATTTTGGCATGAGGTTATGCTTTGGAAAATATAATCGGGATAGAAGATTGCAACTCTAACTATTTAGGCTGATGGAGATTTACAGAGAAAAACTATCTTTTAGGGTATACGTTATGATGTAGATATAAATATATTATAATGTGTGATTTAATATAGTACATTATAATGTATACTGCTAGAGATACATGTAAAAAATATATCAGTACCACAATCCTCAATCATAAAAGCATGTAGAACAAATAGAAAAAAAATGGGAAAACACAAATGCACACTGTGAATGATAGTTATTTCTTTCCTTCTGAGCAAGCTTCCTCAGAGGAAGACCACATATGCTTCTATGGAGGACCAGAAAGAATTCTTTTGACAAGTAATTAGTGCTGTCTATCTCAAGGCTATGATATTACTGTACAGAATTTTATTTTTAAACTTTATGTATATGTGTGTTTGTCCACATTTGGATGTTTGCAGTACCTGAAGAGGCCATAAGAGGAAAACAGTTGCCTTGGAACAGAAGTTGCAGGAGATGGTTAGCAACCACTGTTTCTACATATGTAATCTATTGTTAGGAGCCGAATCTCAGGGCTTGGCATGAGATCCTAGCCCATGCTTAGCAGGCCACATAGTTAACCTTTACATAGCAGCTCCTTAGAACCTCAGCTCAAGAAAAGAAAGAACTTGAACCAGCCGTCCACCCACAGGCTCAGTCACTTAGGCAACCCCTTCCTGGACCTCTTACTCATAAACTCTTTACCCTGGCATACATCCTCTTTGTGGATTCTTCATATCCTGCCTATACCAACACCTGGTGCACAAAAAACCCATTCAGCCCCTTTCCATATCCTGACTATATACGCTGGCCTGAGAAAAGTAAAGTTTGCCACTTGATCAAAATCCTGTCTTGTGGCCATTCTTTCTGCATATCTTGTCCCCATTCCCTATCCCTGACTCTCTTCCCACAGGTTGATGTCCTGCAGGACGGCATAATCTATGTCCAATGCAAAAATAACCATTGCTCTTAATTATTAAGCTCACTTTTTAGCCAAATTTTATATAACATTTATTTTTATCCATTTTTTAAAAAAATAGATTGAATCACTTTCCTCTTCTTTCCCAATTCATGTCCTTCTTAATTCTTTTAAGTAGGTGTGAATAAAGTATTTGCAAATATTTGAAGAAAGTCTGCTGAATGCATTTCTGTTGATTATTTATTGTTTCAGCATTGAACATGATGTTATTAATAGAAAAAGAGGGAGATGAATCCTGCCTGATGCTATTTGGAACAGTGATGTAGACATAAGATAAGTAATTCATCCTTGGGTCATAACAGATTTCGATGGAAAGTAAGTGGTATGCACAGCTAAGAAATATAAGTAAGCCATATATTAAAAGTGTTTCCATCTTAAAGCCTACCTAAAGCCTCAAGTCCTGCCTCTCCAGCAAGATGTTCAGATAAGCCATAAATATTGCTACAGAGATAGAAGCTTATCTGGAGGAATCAGTCTTTTCCCAAATGAAATTCACTTAGTAATTTAGAATTTCAGTGTCTACTCTTTCAATAGATATTACTCAATGGGGGTGACATAAATATCACATAGAACAACCTTATTCATGTGAATCAGGCAGGTATCAGTGATTGCTGGTGTGGACTGAGAAGCCTTACAGTCCCAGAAGGGACTGCGGGTACTGTCACTGACAACAGCATGAGTTGCCAAAAACTAAAGAGTGGAAGAAGTGAAAGGGGATGACCCATCACAGCTGAGTGGAAACAAAATACACTGTATGTCTTCTTGTCCTCAGTTTCAACCAAAGAATCCTGTGTGGCATTTGATACTCAATCATCAAAACTTAAGGTATCTCCCTAAAAATTCTTCCATTCTTCACAGCTCTGGAAATATAATATGGACTAATGCATAGAGTGACTACAATACAGTTTCTTGCCACAATCTGTATGTGATCTCTAGTCACTGTAGTTGTCTTGACCTGTGGAATGGCAATCTACAGCAAGATATCCGGGGGGGAGGGAATGGGGAAAGTGACAAGAGAGAATGACAACAGACAGGATTCTGATTAAATGGCAAATTTTATTTTTCCAGGTTAGCCTATATGGTCAGTAGTATGAGGTAAAGGGGGAGGGGGATAAGAGCCCAAGATAAAGGTGTTCATTTAAGCAGGATGTTAGAAAACTACAAAAAGAAAATGTTGGCAGGGTCAAAAGTTCATGAGTGGTGGGGAGAAGGAGGGTTACCTAGGTAAATGGTGAGATGCAGGAGGGTTGCCTAGGTAAGTGGACCCGTGTTTGGAACAATAGATTGACGTCTTGGGTACTCATGCTTCTGGGAGTCATTTATAATCAAAAGACAGTTCTATAACCATGTGGCATGCCAAGTTTAGGCCTAAAGGTTAATGCCAACGAGTATGGCTCCCAACAAGTCACCACCATTCAGAGTTCCAAACTGAATGTTTGCAGGTATCAGGGAAGCAGAATATGAGCCCATTAAGACAAGTCAGAGTTCCAGCCTAATTTCTCCTAACAGGAGGTATATAAAATCAAGCAGGTGTATATCTCACATGTGAACTTGTGCGGTCCCAATGATGCCTATTATCATATGGGACATAAACTCATTCTTGTGGTTTTGGTTAGTCAACCATCTTTTAAAGACTTTTATTGTCAGCTTCTACCCTGATCATTTCTTTTGTACATTTCCATCATTTTTTTTGAGATTTGGCCTTGGAAATTTCCATAATCACCAAGTATAAGTTAATTTCTGATGCAGTCAATTACTGTGCTGTGAAAAAGATTCACCACACGGGTTACTTTCCTATGGTATCTATCCAGTATGTGTCCTCTTATGCCTTTGAAGAGTACTGTGCTGAGAAAAGGCTTTACCACACTGATTACATTCATAGGGTTTCTCTCCAGTATGTGTTCTTTTATGCATTTGAAAACTACTGTGCTGAGAAAAGGCTTTACCACACTGATTACAGACATAGGGTTTCTCTCCAGTATGTGATCTTTTATGATTTTGAAGAATACTGTGATGAGAAAAGGCTTTACCACACTGACTACATTCATAGGGTTTCTCTCCAGTATGTGTTCTTTTATGCGTTTGAAGATGACTGTAATGAGAAAAGGCTTTACCACACTGATTACATTCATAGGGTTTCTCTCCAGTATGTGTTATTTTATGCGTTTGAAGATGACTGTGATGAGAAAAGGCTTTACCACACTGATTACATTCATAGGGTTTCTCTCCAGTATGTGTTCTTTTGTGCGTTTGAAGATGACTGTGATGAGAAAAGGCTTTACCACATTGGTTACATTCATATGATTTCTCTCCAATGTGTTTTGTTTCATGACTTTGGAGATAACTGTTATTTTCAAAGGGTTTATCATATTGTGTGTATCCAGAAGAATTCTCTCCAGTTTGTCTTCTTTCATGACTACCAAGAAAAGGGTCATATGTAAATACTTTAACATATTCAACACAATGTTGAATCTTGTTACCTGTATAAATTAATATTACAATTTATTTCAGTTGTAAAGAAGAATCAGATATTATAGTTTTATCACTATGTTACATTCTTGTTTTCCCCTTCTTTAAGGGTTGCATGTATCATTGAAAATAGCTGTGAATATATAATCCTTTATTACATGGTTCTCATTTTCAGAACCTTTTTCTACAGGTGATTATTCACTTAATGAAAAGTAGAAAAATTCAGAAGTTTATCATCCTTTTTAGTATTATTAACTTTTCCTTCTCTGTGAGTCATAATACATTTGCTAATGAACTACAACCAACAGAAGTATTTACACAGACATAGAGTCATAGGGATTTTCTACAGAGTGAGCTTGGTGTATTATCAATGAAGATGTAAAACAAATTCCTGGTACAGTTGAATCAAATTCAGGAAGTATGCTCAAAATAGGGACTACTACACGACTTTTAAATATCCTGCAATAGAGGTAAAACATGTTCTACATATCACTGCTGAAATGGCTTGTATAATAACTAGTACATGATATTATTAATAATGTAAAGATTACAAAGGAGAGACCTCCTCAGTTAATTCATTTTGACTTTCTGTTCCTTATAGATATATGTTATTGTGATTACACATTCCCTATAATAACTGCCCCTTGACTCTTGAAAATAATTGCTCCTGTGACAGCAAATACACGAGTAAAACCAACTTTTCTATGGAGTATTTGCTTAATGGAAGTTATGGAGACATGACTATCAATTCAATCTTGTCTATATCTTTGGTAATATAGCTAGTATGAAATAAGTGGATTTACGGTACTACAGCATAGCATTCGTGGGGTAATGATTTAAGTGGAAGTTTCTCTCAATGCATTATTACCTTGTCTTCTTTCTTAAAATATTGCCTTTCAAATGCAGTTAAACTACCTGAAATTGAGTTCTATGCTCTTGTGAGGATTTAATAATCATCAATGCAAATTAAGCGGTGCTTAAATACACTGCTGTTTCTGTTTCAACCTTCAGGACACATTTCAAATTCTTCAGAGAGACATTTCTGTGAGCTTGTAACTGAAAATTACCTGTCATGCATTTTTGAACTTGCACAAAGTTCTTCAATAATATTGTCTTCCCAAGAGTATCCTAAAATATAGGGCAAGAAAATGTATATAGTATTATTGCGAAATAATATAGGCAAATGTGCAAAAATATGTTACTGTCCTCAGTGAGCTTTATAACTTTGATTTATTTATTGCATTCTTTTTCTTTCTCAATCAAATTAAAGAAGAGCACCAATAACCAAGGAACAGTTGTCCTATTATTTTAAAATGGGAAGGAAAATATACTCTTACCTATATCATTGAGGTTCTCATAGGTCTCCAGCATCACATCTTTGTAGAGATTCTTCTGAGAAGTATCCAGCATAGTCCACTCTTCCCAAGTGAAGTCAATATGCACATCTTTATACTTCATGGCATTCTAAAATATCACATACATGTATGCAACTTAAAGCAAAATACTGACCGTATTGTAAATGTGTATTTCTGTAGAACCTTATTTTAAAATGTGTTACTTTTATGCTATAGAAAATTTGCTTAATGAAGTAACTATGTGTTAATTTTTTTCTGATGTATTAGTTAAATTTTATGAAGCTGTTCTTCTTTGCCTGGATATAACAGCTGATGTTCTGATGAAGAAGTATTTATCCAATAGTGAGTCAGGAGAAAGGATAGGCTGTGGTATCAGGAACAAAGTATACACAGAAGGATAAATCTGGAAACAGGGAGGAAGACTCAAGAAAAAGAAGAGTAGAGGGCCAGCTACCCAGTCACACAACATGTCATGAAGTAGGAAGGAAAGTAAGATATACATAAATGGAGAAAGGTATAAGTCAAGAGGCGAAAGGTAGATAGGATTATTTAACTAGAGACAAATTGGCTAGAAATGAGCCAAGTAATGGATATGCATTATGTAACATGCAACTGTATATCAATATGGGACCTGGAAGGTTCCCTCCCCAAAAGGTATAAAGCTAAAGAGCTAAAGGATTAAACATTTAAATAAATTTTACCCAACATGCTATATTTTAATGTAAGGCCTGAGAATGCTGAAAAATATTTCCTTAATGAATTTCTCCCTACTGTTTTCCTTTGAACAGCCAGTACACTAAGTAGCAAGGATAAACTCAGTCACAATGATTGCCACAGCACAATCATGCGAATGCTAGAGCTATAGGAAGGTTGTGTGTTGTTCTTCTCCATCTCTATATGACTATGCTGTGAGTTTTAGACTTTGCTCCTATGAAATCCTAAGAGGGAACTGACATCTGGGAGATCATGATGAAGATCCATGTGTGGCTTAGCAATCTAAAGTTTGCTTTGGCAGTAAAAAGGCTAAAAGACAAACAGTTAAATAGCTGCAGATGTAAATGGAATTGAAAGAGGGATTGTAGAAATAAAGGAGTCTATATACTTTATGAAAGCCTTAACTTTAAAATAGTAAAATATATTTGTCAAATGAAAATCAAAACTGCTTTGGAGGAGCGATTCTGCTTTTATTTCCACAGAAAACAAGAGGCTATGGATTTGCTCCAGGTTGACATAGATAATTGTTATAGCAAGTGAGACCACTTGAAGTTGACAGGCTATATATATCAACTAAAGTTACTGTTGCTCATTGTAGGAATTAAACGTAATCTCAGATTTTCTCAGTGACCCCTTAAGGATGCCTTCAGCAGGAAACATCCTGAGAACATGACTCCCACATTCCCAAATTTTGGTGGGTGCGAGTCTTTTGATTATTTGATGGGTCATGGATAATTTATATTTAGGAAACTATAGGAATCATAAAATAAAAGGGTAGATTATTAAATCTAATGTAACTTAAAAACAATTAGTAATTTCAAATGTTTTGTATATTAATAGAAATTTATGTTAATTTCTCTTACAACGCACTGTTAATATGTTTGTACTCTTGCTTAAAAAATACTTGTGTAGTGATACAAATTTTTGTATATTGATTCAAATTAAATTTCGCTGTTAAAATGTATTGTATTTATGTTTCCACTCATAGTTTTTGAGTGCAAAAATCAATGGCTAATTTTATTTGAGCTTTTCATACATAAAGATAATTGAGGTTATCTTTGAGGAAAATTTCTATTCCAGTCTCAATTGCAACAAAGTAATGATTTCTAAATTTCCTGTTTTTCAAACAATAATGACCTTAACAATAATGGCTACAGTATTACCTATGACCCTAGATACATGAAATTAGGAGTCATGATGTTGTGCTACTACTACAGTAATATATTAATGGAGGAGCCCATCCTATTGGATGCTTCTATAATTTTTCACTGGAAATATTTTGTGATATGTGTATTTCCAATACTCACTGAAAAAAATCTCAACTTCACAGGCTTTTTGGATTTCTTGTATATGATCTGAACTTGTTCAATGAACTGCTTGTTAACATATATGTGCATGTTAATTACAGTTCTACTACCCTCTTCAAAGACAGCAGAATTTGCAAGTCAAACCAGAATTTTGAAGAGTATGTGTTTTTTCATTTTTTTTATTATTGATAACATTGATTATAGAGGGTATATAAATAACATTCATGAAGCTATATGATATTTTTAAATAATGTTGCATGTTTATATAATTTTCCTGAAATTAGACACTGCATTAAAAATTACCCACTCAATTGATGTACATAGAAGGGTTAAGTAACTGTTACACCTTAATTTTATGTCTTAAACATTTATTTATCTGTGTTTATGCATGCACATGCGTGCATGTGTGTGTTGTGTGTGGTGTGTGTGTGTGTGTGTGTGTGTGTGTGTGAGAGAGAGAGAGAGAGAGAGAGAGAGAGAGAGAGAGAGTAGATCAGATAACAACCCTCAGGTGTAAATTTGCTTTCACCCCCCAACATAGTTCCTAAATATTCGAAGTAAGGTAGAAAGACATGGGAGCAACTACCTTCATCCATGCAGCCATTTCACACACTTTTTAATATTAGCTAGCTAAAAGGGTCAAATTTAACAAGATAGAAGTCACAGATCACACCAATGGTTCTCACACCTTAACAACCTACAATCCAAACCACCTGAGAAGCTAGGAAACAAGGAGAATCCTAAGAGAGATATACATGGACTCAAAGAAAAGGGGAAAGGGACATGATCATCTGAACTAACTGGGACCATGTGGGGAGGGTAGAAAGAGTTAGGAAAATGAAAAGGGAAGAAGAGGAGGGAAGAGGAGGAGTAGAGGGAGCAAGAAGATTGAGACAAGGGAAGAATCGAGGAGAGAAAGAAAAAATATCCCATAATAGATGGAGCCATATTACATTTAAAGAGAAATCTGGCACTAGAAAAATGTCCAGTGATCTACAAGGATAAAATCAAATAACACTGTAAGCAATAGTCAAGAATTTACCTAAATGCCTGTCTATGATAATGAGATCAATGACTAACTTATATGCCATCCTGGAGCCTTCATCGAGTAGCTGATGGAAGCAGAAGCAGACACCTAAAGCTAAACACTGAGCTACACTCCTGGAATCTAGTTTAAGACAGGGAGCAATGATGAGCAAAGGGGTCAAGGCCAGACAAGAGATATCCACAGAAACAGCTGAGCTGAACAAGGGGGAGCTCATGGACCACAGACTAATAGCAGGGAAACCAGTATAGGATTGACCCAGGCTGTAGTCGATTAGAATTTATACCTAGTTTACAAATGGAATTTAGGAGACCATTCCACATAAAGCAAGACTCTCTCAGCTGAGAGACATGGGGATGGTTCTAGGTGATGCTCCAAATGATATGACAGACTTAGAAGATCACTTGTGGAAGGCCTCACCTTCCCTGAGGAGCAGAACGGGGATGGAGGAGGTTGGGAAAGAAACTGTGATTGACATGTAAAACAAACTATTTTCTAATTTAAATTTAAAAAGAAAGAAATGCTCCCCATTTTCATGGCCTATGGCACATAACATGGAATCTGTCTAATCTACCTACACAGCACCATGCACACTTGAGAAAAATCTACACGTCAGAAACTCCTTTTCTCTGCTGGAACTAAACTTCACTGAATCACATCATTGTGGTTAGTTGCACCACCAAATAAAAAGCATTCTAATCATTTATTTGTGAAGGACAATTCACATCACCATTTTTCTACAAATTCCTAAACACTTTGCAATATTTTAATACAAACCTGACAATGGAATGCAATATTAAGAACTTCTAAAAACCAGACATTCAGTTCTAATCTGTCTTCCCACTACAAACAGAAGAACTGTCCATATGTGAACACTGGACAGTGATGCTGCAAGAATTATATCCCCCATACCTGGGCTGCAATCTCCTCTTAGCCAGTAAATACATACTGGGAGGCATGGAGGACAAAAGCCATTGCCCAGGTCAACATATGTACCAACAGAACTACACACTGTCTCATGTTCTGTTCAACTTCCAACAGAATTGATAGCTTAATGGGTGATGGTGGTGGTGGTGGCACACACCTTTAATATCAGCAGCTGTGATGCAGATGCAGTAAGATCTCTGTGAATTCAAGACCAGACTGCTCTATATGATGAGTCCCAGTAGGCCATGACCATTAAACAGGGAAATGCTATCTTGAAAAACAAGCAATCAATAAATGCTGGTGGTGTTAAAAATTTAAAAGCACTTTGATCATGTATTAATCAATACATGTATTGATTATGTATTAATGAAGTATGCTCCCCATGACTTCAGTAGGATCCTAAAGGCAATAACTTTGTGGAGCCTTTAAATGGTTTCTCCAAGTGTGGTTATATTATATTTGTGCATTAACAAGTGAGTCTTGCCATTTGGTGGTGGCACATGACTTTAATCCCAGTACTTCTGAGATAGAGGCAGGTGGATTTCTGTGACTTCAAATAAGTTCCAGATCAGGTTCCAAAGAAATACAGAAAAACTCTGTCTAAATAAAACAAACAAAATACAACAAAATAAAACAAAAATAAAAACCTTGACTGAAGACCAGAGTGTGCAGCCAGGCAGTAGTTAGCCATAGATGCCAGGTCATGGTGGAGCACACCTTTAAACCCAGCACTTGGGGAAGCATAGGAAAGTGGATCTCTGTGAATTCTAGGCAACCATTGGCTACACTAGATTGATCCAGTCTAAAAGAGGAGTAGGAACAGGTGGTGGTGGCTCAAACTATTTTCCTAGTACTTGCTCCCTGCTGGAACAAATACCACACCTACAACAAGATTTCTAGCCCCCAAACTGGGGGGAGAAGCCCTGTTCAACCATAGGCCCTTACATCAGAAAATCAGAGAGCAAATGGAAGCCAAGAAAAAAAAAACACCCTTCCAACAAAAAAAACTTGAGAAATCAGCACCTAGACCTGCAATCACTGAAAGCAAGCTAACTGAACACCAGCATAAAATCACTACCATCATCCACCAGAGTAATAAATCACTACCAGATTCTGACTATTGTCATAAATATTCCATCACATTTCAAGCACAATTAAGACCTTATTTAAAAAGATGATATAATTATTGAAAGTTGAAAAGACTTAATCCCTTAAAGTGTTCTGAGAAAGGATGAATGAAAGTAAAAGCTACTCTAGTGATGTACTGATTTTGTTGTTTGTGTCGATCTTTTTGGGAGCTTAGGAGAGAAACTCAGGTTAGGCACTGAAGGAAAAAAATCAGGAACCACTGTTTTTTATTTTCTTGTTTGCTTTGTCACTGTATTGTATTCAGCTAGGTTTCTTAACCAGCCCAGGCCCACTTGCCAAGAGACATTGACAACTCAGTGGAAGTCTTCTTCACACATCAACTATCAATCAAACAATCCTTTTCAGGCAGAAATCAGATATTCTGACGTGAGAAAACAGTCAGTTGATGTTTGTGCAGATGACCCTAGCATTTGTCATGTTGAGGCTAATTAGGAGACAGAGACAGAAATATATCAGAAGGTTTTAAAATCCAAAACCAATGTATTACTCATATAAATCACTTAAGTGTCAAAGACACAAACATAAAGATAGCAAGAAATGCTATAGCAACAAACAGATATGCCAGTATGCCAGGAAATAGGAAGAGGAAAGCATTTAAGATAAATGTCTCTCCACAGCATGCAGAATTTATCTGAAATGATAAATTGGAATAAAACTGTCTCTCCACAGAAACTTCCCCCCCAAAAAAATTCAGGAATTGATGACATATTTTATGAAGAAAAATTGGTGAAGGTCCAACATTTTTAATAAAATGAGTATAACTAGGTTACCAGTATACAGTACAGAAAATCACTACACAGATTCACTTAATATGATATCTATACTTGTCACAAAGAGACAACAATCAAAAATATACAAAATATTTTTGAAAGAAGGAAGGGGTTGGTGAGAAAGACGTAAGAAATAAGGCAGGAAAAATATTGGCAACTTTTAAACAAAAGACAAAAGAGGAAAAGGGTGATCTTGACCAATGCTACCCTGCTTCCTATAATTCTATGGATATAAAGATTAAATAAACAGAGACTTCACAACTTTCACAAAATCACCTCAAAATGACATTTGAACTGTTGTTTCTGACCCTCAAGCAACTGATATTTCTTCAAAAAACAGAAACACCATGCTCTAGAGCTCTCTCCAAACATAGAGGTGACCTCTTTCTATGGATCAAAATCTCCCTATAATTCCTTTTGTTTCAGGTAAATACAACCCCACTGATGCTCAATCATGATACAGTATAGTAAAATAATTTAAAAGATAAGTAGACCAATGGAATTGAATTGAAAACCATGACAGGACCCACATACATATGAAAACCTGATGCTGAACAATGAAGCTGAAATTATACAATGTAAAACAGAAACCATCTTCAGTAAATAGTGGTGGCATAACTGGGTGTTGGCATATAAAAGACTACAGACAGATGCATATCCATTCCCATCCACAAAACTTAAGTGCAAATGGATGAAATACCTCAACATAAATAGACCCACAGTGACCATCTTATAAGTGAAATTAGGAGGTACCCCAGGAATAATTTGTATAGTAGAGAGCTTCCTGAACATAACACCAGTAGCACAGACACAGCAATCTATAATTAGTAAATGAAACTTAGATGCTTCTGTAAATCAAAGGACAGAGTAAAAAAAAGGCAGCTCAAAAAATGGAGAACAGACATTCATCCACCCCATATTTGACAGAGGGCTGAATTCCAAAATATACCAAGAACTCAAGAAACTAGTCACCAAAACACCAAAAAATTCTTTTAAAATGTGAGATACAGAATTAAATAGAGACTTCTCAATAGAGGAATATAAAATGGCTGAAAGAAATTTAAGAAAGTGCTTAGCAAGTGCTTATACTTAGCAATAAGGGAAATGCAAATCAAAACAACTCTGAGGTAGTATATTGCTCTTGTCAGAATGGCTAAAATAAAAAACACCAATGACAGTTTATGCTGTAGAAGATTGGAGAAATAGCACTGCTGGGGGAAGTGCAAAGTTGTACAACCACTTTGGAAATGAGTAAGGAAGTTCCTCAGGAAAACTGGAATCAATCCACCACAACATACAGCAATTCCACTCATAGGCATATAAGCAAAAGATGAACATTCATACAACAGAACATCTGTTCAACTATGTTCACAGCAACATTATTTGTAATAGCTGACACCTGGATTCTACCTAGATGCCCATCAACTGAAGAATGGGTAGAGAAAATGTGGTACATTTACACAATGGAGTAGTACTCATCAGAGAAATAACTGAATCTAAAAATTCACAGGCAAATGGATGTAAGTAGAAGAAAGCATCCTAAGTGAGGTAACCCAGTCACAAAAAGAAAAACATGGAATGGGCTCTGTTATATATGGGTTTCAGGCATGGAAAGGGGATTAACTGCCTACAATTCACACCACCACAGAAGCTAGGAAACAGGGAGAATCCTAAGGGAGATATACATGGTTTGCCATAGATGGCGAAAGGGACAAGATCTCCTGAGCAAATTGGTATCATGGGTGGAGGGGAGAAAGAGTTAGGAGAATGAAAAGGGAAGAAGAGGAGGGGAGAGGAGGACTTGTGGGGACAGGAAGATTGAGTCAGGGGAAGAATAGAGGAGAGCAAGAAAAAATATCCCATAATAGATGGAGCCATTATAAAATTAAAGAGAAATCTGGCACTAGGGAAATGTCAGAATGTCTACAAGAATGACGCCAAATAACACTGTGAGCATGGGCAATAATTTACCTTACACGGAATCCTACAGCCTTCATCCAGTGGCTGATATAAGCAGAAGCAGACACCTACAGCTAAAAACTGAGCCACACTCCTGGAATCTAGTTTCAGATAGGGAGATGTGATGAGAAAAGGAGTCAAGACCAAATGGGAGATATTCACAGAAACAGCTGACCTGAACAAGGGGGAGCTGATGGACCACAGACTGAAAGATGGGAAACCAGCACAGGACTGATCCAGACACCCTGAATATGGGTGTCAGGAGGCCTGGGAAATATATGGGGCCTGTGGTAGTGGATTAGAATTCATCCCTAGTATATTAATGGACTTTGAAAGCCCATTCCACATAAAGCAACACACTCTAAGCCAAGAGACACGCGGCTGCTCCTAGGCCATGAACCAAATTATATGACAGACTTTGAAGATCACTTGTAGAATGCCTCACATTCCCTGGGGTCAGAAGGGGGTTGGAATGCAGGCTCAGTGAAGGGCAGGAGAGAAGGGGGTGAGGACAGTGTGATTGACATGCAAAACAAACTAGTTTCTAATTTAAATAAAAAAAACAATGAAATGCCTATGGCACACAACATGGAATCCGCCCAATCTCCCTGCAAAGCACCATGAACACTTGAGAAATCTCTGCACATCAGAAACTTCTTTTCTCCCCTGGAACTAAACTTCGCTGAATCAAAACATTGTGTTTATTTGCACCAACAAGTTACAAGCATTCTAATCATGTATGCATGAAAGATGATCCACATCATCATTTTCTCTACACGTTTCTAAATTATTTGTAGTATTTTAAATACAAACATGAAAATGGAATGCAATATTCAGAACTTATAGAAACAAACCTCCTGTGTTCTAATCTGTTTTCCCACTACAACCAAAAGTAGTGCCCACATGTGAACACTGGACAGTGATACTGCAAGAATTTTGTCCCCCATGCCAGGGCTGCAGAGTATCCTATTACGTAGTAAATCCATACTGGGAGGTATGGAGGACAACGGACATTGCCCAGGTCAACATATGTACCAACAGAACTGGCTGGCTCATGTTCTGTTCAACTTCCAACAGAATTGAAAGCTTACTGGGTGGTGGTGGTGTTGGCACATGCCTTTAATAACAGCTCCTGGGAGGCAGATGCAGTAAGATCTCTATGAGTTCATACCAGACTTATATACAAGGGGAGTTCCAGGATAGCCACAAAGGTTACACAGGGAAACCATGTCTTGAAAAGCAAACAGAAATTAAATATATAGACAAATGCAATGATAGCTCAACAGACCTTCTCTGAACATCATTCACCTACCATGGTAAAACTTGTGGTCCTTCTTACAACCCATTTCAGCAAAGCCAGGAGAAACTATTACAAGAGACCATAAATTACCTGACCCTAGTACACCTGACTGTTAATAACTGCCTCCCCAAAACCCCACATTGGCTAGGGCCACCCTGGTAGGACTCATATTAGCAGCTTCCCTATTGGGTGATCAGAGATTAAATGACTCAGACAGCACCGTATTTCCAGCACTGCCCTTACAGCAAAGTAGACAGAGCCCTAGACTAAAAAGTTTGTATTTTAGTAGAAACTCCTCCTCTCTCATCTAACACAGCCTGTTCCTCATCCAAAGCACAGAGTCCTTTGTGTGCACATTTCACTACACACTCACTGTCCTGTGAAGCAAACCATTGCCTCAGAGCTGGGAAACCTTGGAAGCAAACGCAGGTCACATTCACACAGTATCTGTTGTTAATGTGTACCTGAGTTAAAGAAAAGCAGTCCAAATTAGACTTCAAACTAAAATCAATCAAAAGAGATGAGGAAGGACATTTCATACTCATCACAGGAAAAGTCCTTCAAGATGAAGTCTCAATTCTAAACATCTATGCCCCAAATACAAAGGCACCCACATTTGTAAAAGAAGCATTACTAAATCTAAAACCACACACACACTTATAGTAGCAGACTTCAACATGCCGCATTCACAACTAGACAGGGCCAGCAGAGAGAAACTTAACAAAGAAACAAAGGATCTAACAGAAGTTATGACCCAATGGGGTTTAACAGATATCTATAGAACACTGCATCCAAACACAAAAGAATATACCTTCTTCTCAGCGTCACATGGCACCTTCTCTAAAATTGACCACATAGTTGGCAACAAAGCAAACCTCCACATATACAAAAGAATTGAAATAACCCCCTGAATCTTATCAGATCACCATGCTTTAAAGCTAGAATTCAACTGCAATAAAAATTCCAGAAAACATACAAACTCATGGAAATTGAATAAAACCCAATTACACTATTCAGGGGTTGAGGAAGAAATAAAAAAAAGAAATTAAAGACTTCCCAGAATTTAAAGAGAATGTCGACACAGCATACCCAAACTTATGGGACACTTTGAAAGCAGTGCTAAGAGGAAAGTTCAAATGAACTAAATGCTCATGTGAAGAAACTGGAGAATAGTCACATGAGAGAATCGACAGAAAAATTGAAAGATTTAGAGCAAAAAGAAGCAAACTCACCATGGAGGAGTAGAAGCCAGGAAATAATCAAACTGAGGGATGAAATCAATAAAATAAAAACTAGGAAAACATTACAAAAAAACCAATGAAACAAAAACAGTTGTTTCTTTGAGAAGATCAACAAAATAGACAAACCTCTATCCAAACTAACCAAAAGGCAGACAGAGAGAGCATGCTAATTAACAAAATCAGAAATGAAAAGGGGGATATAGCAACAGACACTGAGGAAATCTAGAGAATGATCAGGTCATACTTTGAAAACCTTTACTCCATAAAACTCGAAAATCTAAAGGAAATGGACAGTTTCCTGGATAGATATCACTTACCAAAATTAAACCAAGAACAGATAAGCAGTTTAAATTGTCCTATAACCCCGAATGAAATAGAAGAAGTCATCAAAAGCCTTGCACCCCAAAAAAGCCCAGGGCCAGATGGCTTCACTGCAGAATTCTACCAGAAATTCAAAAAAAGCAACAATCACTTTGATATACAGGCCACACAAAGTACAACTAAAAAAGAGAACTACAGACCAATGTCCCTCATGAATATCAATGCAAAAATAGTCAACAAAATATTGGCGAATCGAATCTAAGAACACTTTAGAAAAATCATCCACTATGATCAAGTAGGCTTCATCCCAGGGATGCAAGGATGGTTCAACATATGAAAATCCATTAATGTAATCCACCATATTGACAAACTAAAAAAGAAAAACTACATGATCATCTCACTAGATGCAGAAAAAGCCTTTGACAAAATCCAACACCCCTTCATGATGAAGATCTTGGAGAGAAAAAGAATAACAGGAACATATCTAACCATGATAAAAGCAATATACGGCAAACCAACAGCAAATATCAAAATAAATGAAGAGAAACTCAAAACGATACCTCTAAAATCAGGAAAAAGACAAGGATGTCCACTCTCTCCATATCTCTTCAATATTGTACTTGAAGTTCTAGCTAGAGCAATAAGACAACAAAAGGAGATCCAAGGGATACATATTGGAAAGGAAGAAGTAAAACTTTCACTATTTGCAGATGATAGGATAGTCTACATAAGTGTCCTGTAAAAACTCTACTAGGGAACTCCGACAGCTGATAAACACCTTAAGCAAAGTAGCAGGATACAAAATTAACTCAAAAAATCAGTAGCCCTACTTTATACAGATGATAAATGCAATGAGAAAGAAATCAGAGAAACATCACCCTTCACAATATCCACAAGCAACATAAAGTATCTTTGGTAACACTAACCAAAAAAGTGAAAGACCTGTACAGTAAGAATTTTGAGTCCTTAAATTAATAAGAAATTAAAGAAGATACCAGAAAATGGAAATATCTCCCATGCTCTTGGATAAATAGAATCAACATAGTAAAAATGGAAGTCTTGCCAAAAGTAATCTAGAGAGTCAATGCAACGCCCACCAAATCCCAACACAGTTCTGCACAGACCTTGAAAGAACAATACTCAACTTTATATGGAAAAACAAAAGACCCAGGATAGCCAAAACAACTCTGTACAATAAAGGATCTTCTGGGGGCATCACCATCACTGACTTCAAGCTCTATTATACAGCCATAGTTCTTGGTATTCGCAAAAAAAAGACAGATAGACCAATGGAATCAAATTGAAAACCCTGATATTAACTCACACACCTATGAACACCTTATTTTTGACAAAGATGTTAATCTATACAATGGAAGAAAGATAGCATCTTCAACAAATGGTGCTGGCACAACTGGATTCAGACATGCTGAAGATTGCTGATAGATCCATATCTGTCACCATGCACAAAACTTAAGTGCAAATGGATTAAAGATATCACCATAAATCCAGCCACACTGAATCTTCTAGAAGAGAAAGTGGGAGATACCCTTGAATGAATAGGCACAGGAAACCTCTTCCTGAACATTACACCAGTAGCACAAACATTGAAGTCTTCAATTAATAAATGGGACCTCCTGAAATGGTGAAGCTTCTATAATCAAAGGACACCATCATTAAGACAAAACAACAGCCCACAGAATGGGAAAAGATCTTCACCAACCTCACATTGGACAGAGGGCTGATTTCCAAAATATACAATGAACTCAAGAAGCTAGCCAGGAAAACACCAAACAATGAAATTAAAAAGTGGGGTGCAGAACTAAATAGAGAATTCTCAATAGAGGAATCCGAAATGGCTGAAAGAACTTAAGAAAATGCTCAAAATCCTTGAACATCAGAGAAATGCAACTCAAAACAACTCTGAGATACCACCTCACACCTGTCAGAATGGCTAAAATCAAAAACACCTATGACAATCTACGCTGGAGAGTATGTGGAGAAAAAGGAACACTCCTCCATTGCTGGTGGGAGCAAAAACTTGTAAGACCACTCTGGAAATCACTATGGCAGTTGCTCAGAAAAATGGGAATCAGTCTCCCTCAAGATCCAGCAATTCTTCTCTTGGATATGTACCCAAATAATGCACGCTCATACAATATGGACATATTTTCAACCATGTTCATAGCAGCATTATTTGTAATAAGCAGAAGCTGGAAGCAACCTAGATGCCCCTCAACTCAAGAATGGATAGAGAATATGTGGTACATTTATACAATGGAGAAAAAAGCAGAAAAAAGGCAGGGAATCTTGAAATTCACAGGCAAATGGATGGAACTAGAAGAAACCATCCTGCATGAGGCAACCCAGTCACATAAAGACAAACATGGAATGTACTCACTCATATATGAATTTTAGACATAGAGCAAAGGATTACCAGCCTACAATCCTCTTCACAAAGAAATTAGGAAACATGAAGTACTCTAGGGGATAAATGCATGGACCCCAGGAATGGGAAGGGGCAGGAACTCCTGAGCTAATTGGTAGCATGAGGGGAGGGGGGCTGCCCAAATGAGAGTAGGAGAAGAGGAGAGGAGAGGAGGAAATGGAGGATCAGAAATATTGAGTTGGGGGAAGAATAGAGGAGAGCAGGTTAAGAGATACCATATTAGAGGGAGCCATTATAGGTCCGAGGAGAGATCCAAAACTATGGAGATTTCCAGACACTACAAGGATGACACGAACTGACAATCCAGGCAATGGTGGAGAGGATAACCTAAATGCCTTTCCCTTGAAATGAGACTGATGACAACTTTTTATGCCATCCTAGAGCCCTCATCCAATGGCTGATGGAAGCAGAGGCAGACATCCACAGATACACACGGAACTCTGGAACTTAGTTGCATAGAGGGAGGAATGAAGATTGAAGGGGTTGGTACCAGGTTGAAAAAAAACCGACAGAAACAGCTGGCCTGAAAAGGGGGAACACAATGACCCTAGATGCTGACTGGGAGGCCAGTACAGGACTGATCCAGACCCCTGAACGTGGATGTCAATGAGGAGGCCTCTGCACTCTAGGGGACTGGTAGTGGATAAGTATTTTTCCCTGGTATAAGAAGATACTTTGAGAGCCCATCCCATGTGAAGGGATGCACTCTTGCCCTGGACACATGAAGAAGGGCAGAAGGCCAGTCCAGCATGATGTGGTGGACTTTGTGGAGCCCCTGTTGAGGGTGCAACTCTTCCTGGTGAGTGGAGGGGAGTATTGGGTGGGGGGTAGGTTGGGGTGGGGTAGGAGGGGTGAGGGTGAGGGCAGGGAGAGGGAGAAAAGATTGACATGTGAAACAAGCTTGTTCCTAATTTGAACTAATAAAAAAATGAAAAGCAGGACACAGATTCAGAAACAATGGGGTATTAATAGGGTTGGAAGGCAGAAAAGACTATGGGAGTATGATGCATTTATAATCTCAAAAATTATTTTGAAAAGTTGAAAGAGTCCTTATGGCCATGTGCTCCAGAGACTACAGACTTGTATTAGAGCACATTAAAGATTTCTTGTCCATTTCTCTAAAGATAAACACCATAAACCAGAAAAATGCAAGTCCTTAGATGTGGATACTAGCACTTGAGTAAAATACAATCACACAACCAGGACTTTCCTTAAATAAATTCTTAAGTACATAATTATCTTGAAAGAATAGGGTCCTGAGGTCATAGGGGACATGAAAGATAGACAAGTAGAAGGTAGAAAACATAAATGTTAGGTATTGTAGGGGATATGCCCCAGACTAAGCTTATTGAGAAGAATAGCATACTTTATGCTACATATATGGGGTTGGAGGAGGGAAGAACAATATGAATTTATCAAAAACTAACATATATCGGGAGAAATTCAGAGGAGACTAGTCAAGCAATGCCACACAAGGTAAACAGAATATCTCAAGTCCATTAATGACTTAAGACACAGGGGCCTTAGGACAGGTAATAGCTCCCAATATGGTGGAAAGTGTTTGATTCTCAGGATTTGAAGCAACCCTTCAAAAATTTCATGGGCCCAGATCATTGCCAGCTCTCCCAAACGTATTGCAGATTTTAGAGGAACAGTTCAGTTTTATTGTCAATACATCATGCCTCAATGAAAGCTCCCAAACCCTAGACCCCAGACTGTTACTAAGTCCTCCCTGCCTGAGGGCTGACATGAAAACCTTGCTTGATGAGGTGAGTTATCAACACAACTGTGTTTTATTTACAAATAATTATTACCTAGTGTCATATTGCCCACCTGAAATAATTATGTTTATTCTCAAGAAAAAAAACCTAGAATTTTATGACACCAAGATTTAAGTTTTTTGTGACCCTGTAATGCCTCCTTGTCCAGCTTGTTAGAAGGCTATTCTTTGATATGGGATGGCCCTGGTGGTTTGTGGTAAATCAGGGGTAGATTCTTTGTAATGGTTTGGAGCCAAATGTCTGGATAATGCTTATGAACAAATGTGTAACCTGGCTACCAAACAAGGCTGGTTAGAATATACTTATCTTAGGGTGTTTCAGAGGCAGTCCTCCCAAAGCTCAATTCTATTTTGGGATACATTCTATTTCCTAAGCATTGGTAAATCCTTTATATCAACAAATCTACTCTTTGACATTATGGTGTAACAGGGGACTGCTATCCAACACATGAGATGCCTCTGGACAACCTGTACAAAATTAACTATGAATGGAGATTACATGTAAATGTTAAATGTAGAGTGTTCAATATCAAGAAAATACTGGAAAACTGAGTTAGGCAAGCTGCTTTCCATATATTCATGCTGAAGTTGTCCTGGGCGTTGGTGGCAAACATTAATCCCAGCATTTGGGAGGCAGAGACAGGTGAATCTCTGTGAGTTCAAGGCCAGGCTGGTCAATAGAGTGAGTGCCAGGATAGACTCCAAAGCTACACATAGAAACCCTGTCTCCAAAAATCCAAACAGAAAAAAAGAATGTTTAAGTTGACTAGAAACCTGCTCCTATACCCAGCTCCCTGATCACAAAACTCTGATCAAATTAAGTCCTCAGAGGAAAGTTAGTGTGAGACCTCCTCCTAGGTGGAACTATTTACTTGGGCCAAATGGGATTTCCCAAGACAGGGAACCTGGCCTCACTCTCCCCGCAGATACAGGGAGGACTCACCACACAGTCTACCACACCTCACTGTCTTCTACTCCACATCGGCATGCAGCATTCCTTAGCTCACCATTTTGTTGTTTCCCAGATCACTGAAGCTCTCAGCTCAGCTCCCTGCAGCAGCAACTGCACCACAGCAAACAAAACTGCTGTCTCCTCTTCAAAGTCAAGCCTGGTGACAGCAAGATTCTGGCACCTCTTGTGACTGGCAAGTCTCCTGGAGGGAATAATTGGATAGTGAGGCTTGAGTGACAAGAGCACCTCCCATAGGGTTAGAGTGTGCTTAAAGACACAGTATTGTGGTTCCTGGCCATGTCTCCCACACAAGAAACAAACCTTTCTGTAGATCTGCAACAATATTCATTTCAATAGCAATCGCCTCAGGCTCAGATTGCAGACCCTGATATCTTCCTGGTCTCCATAGGAACTTCCCTTTGTCTTCCAGGATATAATTCACAAGTTTCTGCACACTAAAGAGCCTCTCTGATGACGCAGCAATTTAAATCAGACCAAATCAAAATGAATTAGAAAAATCTCAAGCGGTAGATACGGCACAGCGATGGAGTTCCACAGAGCTCCACAGCGTCCCTTTCTTCATTACACTAACACCCTCCCTCTCTTGCCCTCTCTCCCCTGACCTTCCTCCCCTCCCTGCCCTGTCTTCCCCCCTGTAAATAAATCACAAGTAAGAGACCTACCAGTGTCCTGAGGATTGTACCATCCCGGGAAGGAAGCCCAGAATCGGGCAGGCGGAAGAGTGGTGGGTCGGGAGCGCAGGGCACACTGGGAAATGTAGTA
>NW_023277205.1:0-22392 GCF_003668045.3 Cricetulus griseus | reverse complement strand
AGTCTTAACTCAACAATATCATCAGCTAAAGCAAATAGATCCAGAGTATCTAGAGACCTCTGAATGAAAGATTCCATTCAGTTACAAGAGAAATGGGGGAATGAAAGACCCCTGTCCCTTAGCCCTTTCTTTCTCAAGTTTGTCTCCTCTTCCTCCTGTCGGCGGCTTCCCCGATCCCCACCCCCGGTGGCCTTTCCCCGCCCGGCCCGAGAACAAGCACCGGGTGGGGCCGGCCCGAGAACAAGCACCGGGTGGGGCCGGCCCGAGAATGAGCACCAGGTGGGCCAGCCCGAGAACGAGCACCGGGTGGGCTGGCACGAGGGCGAGCACCAGGTGGGTCAGCACGAGAACAAACACCGAGTGAGCCGGCCTGGAGCTCTGCCCCTGAGCCCCCGCCCCGCCCGAAGAGAAACACTCCGTCCCAAGGTCTCCGCCCCCAAGGTCAGCCATCAGGAAAGGGGGGGAATTGAGTCTGCTGTACCAGACACCAGACCTTGAGAATATGCTGATCTGGAATGGCTCTGTGTCTCATTTGAACCATCCAATGGAAATGATTCTGTATTTCGCCTCATTTGAAAGACTCTGTGTTTCACCTCATTTGAATAACTCTGTACTTTGCCTCATTTGAATAACCCTGTATAGCGCCTCATATACATTGACCAATGGGAATAGCTCTGTATAATGCCTCATTAGAATTATCCAATAGAATCCTTGCTCCTAGCTTGCGCCTTTTTCCTATATAAGGACCCCTTTTCCCTTGGCTCGGGGCGCTTAGCCACACAGAAGCTAAGTCTCCCCAGGTACCTGCATCTCCAATAAAGCCTCTTGTTTTTTTGCATCCAGTTCGTGGCCTCGCTGATTCCTGGGTGTGTGGGTCTCCCTCTACGAAAGTATCTCTTCGGGGTCTTTCAATACAGGGCATAGTGATTGGGATGAGAATGAAGAGAGGGTTACTAAGAATCGGGATGAAGAGTCTTAATCTCCTTCATGTTAAACTGGGAATACAGAGAGGTAAAAACCCAGTGGTTAAACTTCAGCAGGAGCCAACAGGCTTGAAAGATTTAATGGCGTTGCTCTCAGAGGACATAAGAAATTTGCAGGTTTCCTCAGATCAGAAAAATATTCCTTTCTCTGTTGAAAGCATGGGTCAGCCTAAGGTGCAGACACCCTTGGTTCATGGAGGGCAGCACAGCATGTCAAACAATACAAGCTAATTTTAGACAAGCAGTGGGTAGAAAGAGATGCCCAGGGATTTCAGACATTTCCTATAGAGGAGCCTAGAAATACTCAGAGAAACATAAGCAAGATGCAAATAGTGATACCATTTAAGCAGCTCAAGGAAGGAACTAAGAAGGCTAATGTTCATTATAGATCAACAGATTTTCACCCAGACTGTGATAGGGAATGTTGCTCTAGAAGCCTTACCCCTAGGAATTTGGAAGCAGATAGACAAGGCCTGCCTGCATGAGATTATTTGTTATAGAGAGCAGGCAGGGTCATAGGGAGTCATTTCAAAATTGGTCTCTAGAATAATTTGGACAATATCAAAAAAAAGTTAGAGACACAGGTGTTGAACTTTTGATTGTGAAACAGCTAGCTCATGAGAATGCTAGTCCAGTGTGCCAGGCTGTGCCAAGGCCTCACTGGAAGAAGGCTGACCTAGAGGAGTTCATTAAGATTTGTTTAGATATCAGACCTGCTTACAGTCAGGGATTAGCGATTGGGCTGCCTTGCAGGAATTTCATTTCAGTATATGTTATTCCTATAGAGAAAGCAAGGTCTAAGGAGGAAGAAAAGCACAGAGCCTTCTAGCAGTTGCTTTGGACATGGTCAGGAAGGGTACAAACTCCCAACAGAAGAGGAAATAGAGAATCTGGATTGCGCTTGAGATTCAGAACAGAAATTCATCCATAGATCAAATACAACAGGTCAGCTCTAGCCCAGTGGACAGAAGGCAAGGTATAGACAAATGTCAACACCCAAGAAATTTGTAGCCTCCAGAGCTGCTACTGTGGCTGACACCACACCAAATGTATAGAAAATACGAATAATACAACCAACCAAAAACTGTTTTAAGACCTGTGGAAAAGAAAAGCAACATCAAAAAATTTGGTTTTGTTCAAATTTTGATTGCTTTTAATTCAAGGATTGGTTAAAGCTGCTATGGTACAAAGATTTCTTTTTTTTTTAAAGTTTCATATTCTCAACATTTATCTTGTTACCATCTCCTAACTACATTAGCAGACAGTTGATGTTGACATGGTTTTGGGTAGGTAACAATACAATTTTATTCAAGAAGATATTATTTGTGGACAGTCTGTCTCCTTGGCTAGGTACAGCTTGAGTACAGACCCTCTGCTGTTTGAGCTAATTCAATGTGGAAATTTTTTTTGCACTTGTCCCAAGGGTAGTGCCGCTGTCCACTGTATTTTCTGTGTCTTCAGAGATTTTCTGATCAGAAAAATCTCCACTGGCATCCAGGGTCATTGCACACAAAGGGCTTCTCTCCCCTGTGTTTCTTGATATGGTCTTTAAGGTGATATGACCTTATGTAAGATTGGTCACAAACCTGGCATGGGAAGAAGAAGAACTTAAAAGGGGGGAGGCTTCCCCTAGGTCACGTGGCTGTGGGTCTCCTGGTCGAAGTGGCCACTGAACATCTCTCCAGAGCTTGACTTTGACTCACAAAGGAACTGGGGAGCGTTCATGGAGAAGCCCACATATGGGGTTTGGTTTGCAGATGAAGTCATCTGAGAACTGTGGCTTCCTTCAACATTGTCTGTTTAAGTCAGAAGCCATCACCCATTCTCATCTACAGAGGTGGTCTTCATCTGACCCAAGCAGGAAGGGACTTTAACCCCCTGGCAGTTGTTTCCTGATGCTGGGACAGGTTATCTTTGACATTGAATATTGTCCTCATGCTCCAGGAATTTGCATCTGACATCTAGAGGCTGGACACCAATTGTCCCCTTCATCTGAGGATCCATATAGGGATATAGGGATACTGGTTGCCTCTGGAGGCTGATGTCTGGCACCACCGGGGGTGTACTCACCACTCAGGATATTTTCCTGACTCCATGGCTGAGCAATGTCATTTGATCATAGTGGTTTATCTGGCCTCTCGGGTCTGTAACCTGGTGCCCATTAAAAGGCTGATATCCCTCAGGAGTTATTATCAGATCTCTATGTAACATCTGACCTTTGGCAGGCTAATTAATGCAGGGTCCTTGGTGGAAATCACGTGGGGTTACTTCCAGTTCCTTATAGGCTTCAAGGAAGCCCTGGAAGACTTCAAGATCCCCAGGTGCTTTGGGAAACGAAAACATCTTGCTGAACTAGGTTTTCAGTCTTGAGACCTTAAGGTCCTTATGAGTACTCAAATATAGGAGTGGTCTTTTGATTGATAGTTGTCCAAACCAGACTGAAAATGTCAGGTGGAGGGTAGGGCTTCGGGACTTCAAGGGCTGATGATTGCAGAATCCGAGAAATGAACTCAATTCCTGAGCTCTCCAGTCTCCCTTTATAAACTTGGTGAGAAGTGGGCACGGCTTTAAAGACTAGGACTAGGCATGTCATGCCCTTTGTGGGGTGTGTAGGGTGGAGCCCCACACCTAGAGGACTTGCTTCAGCTTCTTTACCCAGGCTCTTAGGATTCAGAGAGTGGTCTTCTTTTCCCAGCCTCTCAGGGTGCTTTGCTTGAAGTTTGTTTGTACATTACTTGATGCCTAGTATCCACTTGTAAGGATGCAAACAATTCCTGTAGCTCAGGCTAAAATGCTGACTCATGCAGGTGCTCTTTACCAAGTCTCAATCTGCTGCCTCTCCTTTGTGTGGATGGAGAAGGAATCCAAAGATTTCAATTAAGGATTTTTCGTTTCAACAAACTAATCATAGCCTAGGCAAAAGGGGAGATGAGAGATGTGTGCATGCTCTTGTGTAACGTGTGGCCACTCTGGTATATATGAAATATGATTGTGAATTTGTGAATAGTGACAAAAGGAAGTGCTCACATTGCTTTGGATATGATTCAAAAGATACTTGAATTGACTCACCTATAGTTTAAAAGCTACCTAAATTGCTTTGAATATAATTAAAAAGTGTTTCTACTCAGTCAAGGTCTTAAAAGATTGGTGATTTGCACCCTCAGAGGCTCAGTGAAAAAAATAGTAAAAGCCTATGGCTTTGTCTTAAGAGCAAAAGAATTCTATACAGATGGTTCTATAGTGGCTACCAAAGGAGAGGACATAAAAATCCTCCTAAAAATCATTGGTTAAAAAAGAAAATCTAAAGATAGTACTTAATATGATTTAGAAAAAGTGTTTTGAGAAAAAGCCTCAAAACTTCTGTCCTAGTTAGATGACCCCCCTCCCCACCCAACATGGAATGGTGGCAGCTACGATGCAAATGAGGCCTTGTCAGCCAATGAGAGCTTCACATGTGGGAGTAGAAAGACTGCTCAGAAAGTTTCAGTAATTTTCAAATATTGTTTGGGACTCAGGTTGTATTCTAAAGAAGTTAAGCCTAAAAAGATAGAAATTAGAAAGTATAGTTTACAGTCTTTGATTTTTTTTTAGAAGTTGTTGAAAAATATTGTTATGTCCCTTTTTTAGGTCATTTATTATTATTGACTTAAAACCTTTAAATAAGATTCTAAAAGGAGATGGTGATTCCAATCCACCCAGACACTTAAGAAAAAAGGGTAGATGCGTTCTTCTACTGTTACAGAATGTAATCCAACATCAACAGATGTTATGTTAACAGTATAAAACCATGCAAAGCTGACGCTGTCTTCCCAGCAAAACTGTTAAATCCTTACTTGCAAACAGTATCCTGTATGGTGTAAAAATGCGGTAAGGAGTGTAGCTGACATTTTGACTGAGACTCAAATAAGATACATTTCCCTTCTAACCAGCAACACATCGGTTGGTTATTTCTGAACAGTGATTCATGGGCAATTGCCTTTGCTCAATTTTCTTACAGTTGATCTCTTTCTAGATCAGTGTCTTTTGCCATAACCTCTAATGCATCCTTTCACATTACCCAAAATGGTAAAGAACAGTCCCATAAAAATGATGTGTTTTTACTGATGGTTCCTCTAATGAAAGAGCAGCTTATGTTATTGATGGAAAAATTTGAAGAACAGCCGACTCTGGCTTCAGTTCAAATATCCAAATAATGAGCTGCTGCAATGGTCTTGCAGCTCCTAAGAAATGATCCACTTAAGGTGCTTATTATGGCTTTAAGGATCTTCAGGTGATATATTTCCGTGCATAGAACCAAATAATGAGCAGGTTAAAATATTAATTGAGCAAATTCAAAATGTTATTCACCTAAGAAAATAACCATGTTTTCTGGGTCACATTGGAAGTCCCTTCAGGCCTTTCCCTGCATACTGGCTAAAGAGAAGGTGACAAAAGACTAATTGGCAAAGTGGTTGGTTTGTCTCAGAGAAAACTCTGTGGCTTCAGAACTTTAATCACCAAATCAACACAAATTTAGAAAACAATTTGGCTTAACCAGAGAGACTGCTCACCAAATCATCAAACAATAAGGTGTGCCCATAATATTTTTCTGTGACTAACATAGGAGTGAAGCCTTGAAACCTATTTCCTAATCATTTATGCCCTATGGATGTTACTCATATTACAGAATTTGATATGTTAAAATATGTGCACATGGCAATTGATAGGTATTAAGGTTTGTAAATGTTTTGCTTACATGGGAGTTCCAAAAGTGATAAAGGACAATGGATCTGGATAGTCTATTAAGGCATTTCAGCTATTTTGTATTCAATAGAAAATTCATCATGAAACAGGTGTTCTTGTAATCCTTGGAGTGTGCTCATAGCTCCTTGAAAATGTAACTACAAAAGATAAAACGAAGGGGGAGTAATTTCCCCAATCTCCCCATAATACAGTCTTTTCCATAAAACAGTGGAAGAGACCAATCCTGCCCTAATTTGGGGTGTAGGGCATGTTTGTTACCTTGCAGGAAAAGAATAAAGTGAGATGCCTACCAGAATGTTTGAGATGCACTTAGCAAAGAAAAACCAGACCTGAGAACATGGGAGCCTGCCCAAGGCAGTTCGAGTGAGATAAGCTGAACCAGTGTTCCTGACACTTGATGTCATAGCATCTACAGTCTGTGAAAGAAAGAAGGCAGTGGGTTCCAGAGTTCTAGATTCTCAACAGGCTTGTCATCTTGCAAGTTGGTGGACAAAAGAAACAGACTTTGGCATCAGTGCTGGGCTGACTGAAGCTATTGCTGTTGCTGCTACAGCAGCCACTGTATCTATACAGTCACAGTCTGTAACTATAGCCACCAGATGGATAAACTGGCAGGGGAAATAACTGTCTCTTAGCACACAGAGCCCCATAAATAACTTAGTTCATGTAGGATGTTTAAATCTTAATCAACAAATTATACACATGAATTGGACAATCAAATTATTAGGATAAATGAGACCTGAGTTCATCCATCCTCTGGAGAGATCCTCCTTAGCATATTCCTGATGGCAGTACATTTAGTCCGAGAATGGGCTGGGTTCTTATCTCTGGGCCTTGCAGCCATAGGACTTCCTTTGAATAAGGCACCTCGAACTAGACAAGCCTAGGCTCCATTTCTCACTGGATGACCACAGAGAATCCTTCAGTTCAACTATGGTTGAGCCTACCAAAAAATTAGTCAGCCAGTGATGCGTGAGACCAAGGGGGTGCCAACCAACTTAAGACAGGAAGGTCATGCAGTCTGGGTAATTTCTCCCAGGTAAGGTTAGTATCAACTTCCTGGTCACCTAACACAGGTGCTAAGTTCTATATAAAGAAGAGGGTGGGGTCTCAGGCCCCTCAGGGTCTGAGTTGCTTGTTAGACAAAAACCACAGGTGCATCCTGTTTTCTAGTCCTGGCTTACAGCCCTGGCCTTGCCCCACTATGCCTGTCAATACCGGAGCTTTTCTTCCAGGAACTCTTACACCTGGGGTTTTTCCACTGTGCTGTAAACTCCCTGCTGCTATCTCCCTGGAAAAAGAAGTCAACGTCAGACAGACGCACATAGCACAAATGGCCTGACTGTTCAGTTTTTAATTAAATCTCCTGGCTTTTGCCTGATACTCGGCGTGGGCAGTGCCAGCTCCTCCTACTCTGGCGCCAGCCCCACCCACCTGCCTGCCCGCCTGCTTTCCCACCCACCTGCCTGCACCTAACCCCCATCTGCTTCTGCCTCATGCAGCCCTGGCAGGCAAGAATCCATATTCTTTGCCTTCTCCCTCCCTATTGATCTTCAAATCCAATACCCATGCCCACCCTTTGTGTCCACTAAGTTTCTGTCACAGCCCTGAGAGTCCTTACTGATACAATATAATTATTTTGTTGGTTTCTAGATGATGAAGGATGTCTCCATTTGCCTAGGCTAATCTGGAAACCACTATCTTGACAAGGTATTCCTTAATCTCAAAGAGATTATCATGCCTCACCCTCATGAGTGCTAGCATTAAAGGTGGCTGGAATCTGAACCCCAGATGGTTTATTGATTGTATGCAAATGAATGTGGAGTGACAGGTTTGTCTGTGAAATTGCAACTGAGCATATAGGCCTGGTGCCTTTAGTGCTAATCTTTAGAGGAAATTGCATCATGAAATCTTATCCAGTGTTGTAGCCTAACAATTAAATGTGAATTCATTAAATAGTAAAAAAACGTTAGGAGCATTTATTCTTCTACATTCCATGTTTTGTCAATGGGCCTGTTTGGTCTTGGGAGGGAAAAGAATGATCTGAAGCAGAAAGCCAGCCTACACTAAATATTTAGGAGCTCCAAATCCGGCCTGGGTTACTGGAGAACCTGGCTCAAAAAGAAAAACAAGCTATGCAGCAACAACATACAGAATGTCCTCATGTGTCTCTAGGTGTTCAAAGAAGAAGAGCCATACATTCTTATTATCAGAGGACACATAAGTGGCAGACAAGAGGCAAAACCTGCAATCCCAGCTACTTGGAAAACTGTAATTCAAGGACTGTGAGGGCTACAGAGAGTCTCTGAGGTGCAAACATGGATACATGATCAGAACTTTTCTGAAACTTTAAAGTGAATTTCTTAACAAATACCATGAGTTGCTCCCTTGTCTCTCAGTCCTTGGGTGAAAAGTACAAGCATACTGTTTCCACACACATTCTCACCATCTCAGATCCCCAATGGTAACGAAGCTCTACTCCAAAACATGGCCTTTATTTATATCCACATGGGACCTGCACTGGTCCTCTACTTTTCATCCACAATCACCAAGCAGACCCCCCACAGTAGCTTCACTCAGTCTGCAGCCCCACCCTATGGCAGCCTGGTCCAGATCAGGATGTCTTTCTTTATTGAGATGTTGTGTTCAGTTTTGATTTGGGATGAGTCTGGAAAATTAACAGAGGCTTGATCCATCCTCTTAGGTCTCCTTACCACATGGAAATAATGGATCAAACAAATTTGTCTTGCAATGGTCAGTGACCTTATGAGGAAATGTGCCTTTATAGGTGCTGGACAGTGTTTCTCCTCTGACATTCCAAGTACTGTTAATGCATCATTCATTCATTCATTCTTTCCATTTTTTTTAAATTTTGAAACAGGGTCACTCCCTATGGGCCTGGGTGGATCTCACTATAGAAACCAGACATGACTACCACACAATGAGTTCCTCTATCATCTGTCTCCTGTGTGTTGGGATGGAAAGTATGGTACAGTATGCACCATTGTTACCCCTTCTTGATTATGAAGAGCCTTCTCTGCCTTAGACAATCCTGGGTGACATTCTTACCTTCCATTTTATCAACATTATTCACTGTCTATTTGAGCAAATTGAATTCTCCTCTGGTTCCCAACGTATTGGGAAACACCATCAGGAATTCCTCTAACACTGGAGTGCTTGGGAGTAAAGGAGAATAGATAAGAGAAGGCAAGCAGACCATAGATTCCAAGGTCAAAACTCCCCATCAATTACTGCAGTCTTCTTGGACAATCATGGGCTCCAGGCTGTCACTTTGTAGGAGATAGTGCATAATCACATAGCAGCTGGGCACACACCATGGGGACTCACTAGCACTCTTCCCCAATCTGCCCCAGTTCCTGAATTGTCTGGTCCTTGGTGTTCACATTGAAGGGATAAACTTGAAAACAGCTCCTGAGGTTATATCTTAGCCAATCCCTATCTGGAAGGCATATAGTAGATCTGACCATCCAAACACACACACTAACTCCAGAATGATGCCCAAGGCTCTTCCTCCACTATGGCCCTCTTTCTTCCACCAAGGAGTTCTTTTGGATTATATAGATTATTCCCAGCCTTTAAAATTATTAGTTTTTTGCAATGTGTTGGTGGCACATGCCTTTAATTCCAGCACTCAGGAGGCAGAGGCAGGCAGATGTCTGTGAGTTCAAGGCCAGCCTGGTCTCCGGAGTGAGTGCCAGGATAGGTTCCAAACCTACACAGAGAAATCCGGTCTTGAAAAATCATAAAAACAAAAAATAAAATTACTAGTTTTTTGTTGTGCTCATGCTCCTACAGGATTTTTTTTTTGCCAAAAGAGTCCTATTCTTTGGGTTCATCCTTGGGCCTCTCCATCTAAAACAGTGGTATTCTACCCTCAAGCTATTATTGCACTTCTGTGTAAAACTCAAAAGTTTGCTTTACACACTTTTGGTAAGGAGCCAAATCAGCTTGCCACACCTTTGTCTCATCAACAAATAGAGTGGTTCCTAAATAATAGCTATGATTGGGAGATATTTCTCTTTGCTACTGAGAGTGAATTTGATAATCACTACCCTTCCAATAATCTGGTTGCCTTTTTAAAGATGCATCCTTTAATTTTCCCAAAGATTAGAGTCTCTCAGCCTGTTTCCAAGGGGTATTTTTTTCCAGATGGTTCTTCTAAAGGGACAGTTGTGGTTGTGTCTTGTCCTGTCATTAAGACAGCCAAAATTGCTACAAGTTCTCCCCAAATATCTGAACCTTTAGCCCTGGCTATGGCTCTGTACCTGTTCCCAAGGAAAGAAGTTAACATCTAATCTGACAGTCCATATGTAGCTAAAACTGTCCAACCCTTCGAGAGGGCTGCCTAAATCACCCCCTTGCTAGAGTACACGAAAAATTGTTACAAAAACTCTGTCTGCTTTGGTAATGTAGTGAACCTGTATTTTGAGGGTCATCTCGGAGCCCATACCAACTTGCCAGGACCTCCCAGTGAAGGAAATTGCATGGCTGACAGGTATACTCAGACTGTTACAGTTTCGCAAGAGCTCACGAGAACACATTCCTTATATAAGCACTTTCATCTCAGTGCAGGGTCCTTAAGCTTTCCTACTGGGATTACTAAGGAACAAGCCATCCAGATGGTTAAAAATTGCCCACTTAGCATGGAATTTCTTCCTGTGCCTCACTTGGGAATTAATCCCTGAGGACTGTTGCAGATGGATGGGACTCATGTGGCATCCTTTGGTGACTTGCAATTTGTCCAAGTCTTTGTAGACACTTTTTCCAGACAAACATTTGCATCTGCCCATTCTGGTGAAAAGGTAAGAACTGTTAAAAGCCACCGCCTCCAGGCGTGTGCTTACATGGTGGTACCAAAACAAATTAAGTCTGATAATGGCCTGTCCTTATCGGGAAAGGTTTCAATCAGTTTTGTCAGGATTTTGAAATTACCCCCCAAACTGGCATCCCTTACAACCCCCTAGGGCAGGCTAATGTGGAAGGAGCCCATTGCACTTTAAAGCTTATTTGGCTAAAGTAAAGAAGTGGGACCTTGAGGGTCGCCTTGGCTCCCCTCACTCTACTGGATCACTTGTTCTCTGTATTTTAAAATTTTAATAATGGATAATTCTAATAACTCGGCAGTAGATCTCCATTGGTGTTCCACTGTACAGAAAAGATCTCTGGTGAAATGGAGAGATCTTCTCTCAAGCCTTTGGAAAGGGTGGGATCTGGTTTTGTGTTGGCTCCGGGTTAGGGTTAGAGTTAGGGTTAGGGTTAGGGTTAGGGTCAGGGTCAGGGTCATGGTTAGGGTTAGGGTTAGGGTTAGTGTTAGGTTTAGGTTTAGGTTTAGGTTAGGATTAGTGTTAGGGTTAGGGTAAGGTTCAGGGTTAGGTTAATTGTTAGGGTTAGGGTTAGGTTCATGGTTAGGTAAGGATTAGGGTTAGGGTTAGGGTTAGCGTTAGGTTAGGGTTAGGGTTAGGGTTAGGGTTATGTAGGAATATGGTTGTGGTTAGGTTATGGTTAGTGTTGTGGTTAGGGTTAGGCTTAGGTTTAGGGTTAGGATTAGGGTTAGGTTCATGGTTATGTTAAGGGTTATGGTTAGGGTTATGTTTAGGGTTAGGGTTAGGATTAGAGTTAGGGTTAGGGTTAGGTTAATCTTTATTATAAGGGTTTGGGTTAGGGTTAGGTTTAGGTTAGGGTTAGGGTTGTGGTTAGGGTTAGGGTTAGGGTTAGTGTTTGGTTAGGGTTAGTGTTAGGGTTCGGTTAGGGTTAGGGTAAGGTTATGTTCAAGGTTAGATTAGGGGTTAAGGTTAGGGTTAGTGTTAGGTTAGGGTTAGGGTTGTGGTTAGGCTTAGGGTTAGCGTTAGGGTTAGGCTAGGATTAGGGTTAAGGTAGGTTAGGTTTAGGGTTAGGTTAAGCTTATGGTTAGGGTTAGGTTTAGGTTTAGGGTTTGGGTTTGGTTAGGGATAGGGTTGTGGTTAGGTTTAGGTTTAGAGTTAGGTTTATGGTTAAGGTTAGGGTTAGGGTTACGGTTAGGGTTAGCTTCATGGTTAGGTTTATGTTTAGCGTAAGGTTAGTGTTAAGGTTAGGTTTACGGTTAGTATTAGGGTTAGTGTTAGGGTTAGTTTAATCTTTAGGTTAAGGGTTAGGGTTAGGGTTAGCGTTAGGTTCATGGTTAGGTTAAGGTTTATGTTTATGATTAGGGTTAGGGTTAGAGTTTGGATTAGAGTTAGTGTTAGGGTTTGGTTAAACTTTAGGTTAAGGGTTTGGTTCAGGGTTAGGGTTAGGATAGGGTTAGATTTAGTGTTAGGGTCAGGATTAGGTTTAGGGTTAGGTTTAGGTTAAGGGTTATTGGTAGGGATAGGATTAGGGGTAGGGTTAAGGTAAGGGTTATGTTTAGTCTTAGGGTTAGGGTTAGGTTTAGGGTTAGGTTAATTGTAAAGGTTAGGGTTAGGGTTGGGTTTAGTGTTAGAGTTAGGTTTAGGGTAAGATTAAAGGTTTGAGTTAGGTTTAGGGTTAGGGTTAGGGTTAGGGTCAGGATTAGTGTTAGTGTTTGGTTTAGGGTTAGGGTTAGGTTTAGTGTTAGGTTCAGGGTTAGGGTTAGGGTTAAGGTTAGGGTTAGGGTTAGGGTTAGAGTTAGGGTTAGGGTTAGGGTTTGGATAGTTAGTGTTAGGGTTAGGTTAGGTTTATGGTTAGGGTTAAGCTTTGGGTTAGGGTTAGGGTTAGGTTTATGGTTTGGGTAATGTTAGGGTTAAGGTTGTGGTTAGGTTTATGGTTAGGGTTATGTTTTTGGTTAGGGTTCTGTTTAGGGTTAGGATAAGAGTTAGGTTCATTGTTAGTTTAAGGGTTATGGTTACGGTTATGTTTAGGGTTAGGTTTAGTAATAGAGTTAGGGTTAGGGTTAGGTTAATCTTTAGGTTAAGGGTTAGTGTTAGGGTTAGGGTTAGGGTAAGGGTTATTTCTAGGGTTATGGTTAGGTTAGGGTTAGGGTTATTGTTAGGGTTAGGTTAGGGTTAGGGTTCGGTTAGGATAGGGCTAGGGTTAGGGTTAGGGTTAGTTTTAAGGTTAGGATTAGGGTTAGTTTCATTTTAGCTTAAGGGTTATGGTTAGTTTTAGGTTTAATGTTAGGTTTAGGGTTATGATTCGAGTTAGGGTTAGGTTTAGGGTTAGGTTCACGGTTAGGATTAGGGTTAGGGTGAGGTTTAGTGTTAGGGTTAGGTTTAGGGTTATGTTCATGGTTAGGTTTACGGTTAGGATTAGGCTTAGGGTTAGGGTTAGTTTAATCTTTACTCTTAGGGTTTAGGGTTAGGGTTAGGGTTAGGGTTAGGTTAAGGTTTATGTTTATGGATTGGTTAGGGTTAGAATTTGGATTAGAGTTAGGGTTAGGGTTAGGGTTAGGGTAGTGTAAGGTTAGTGTTATGGATAGGGTTAGGTTATATTTAGGGTTAGTGTTAAGCTTAGGGTTAGGGTTAGGATTAGGTTAAAGATTTGGGTTAGGTTAGGGTTAGGGTTGTGGTTAGGTTTAGGGTTAGGGTTAGGGTTAGTTTAATCTTTAGGTTAAGGGTTAAGGCTAGGGTTAGGGTTAGGGTTTAGTTCATGGTTAAGTTAAGGTTTATGGTTATGGTTAGGTTTAGGGTTAGAGTTTGGATTAGAGTTAGGGTTAGGGTTAGGGTTAGGGTTAGGGTTAGGGTTAGGTTATGGTTAGGATTGTGGTTAGGTTTAGGGTTAAGGTTAGGGTTACGGTAGGGTTAGGCTGGGGTTAGTGTTAGGGTTAGGGTTAGGGTTAGTGTTAAGGTTAGGGTTAGGGTTAGGATTAGGGTTAGGGTTAGGGTTAGGGATAGGTTAGGTTTAGGGTTAGGGTTTGGGTTAATGTTAGTGTTAGGGTTAGGGTTAGGTTAGGTTTAAGGTTAGGGTTAAGCTTAGGGTTAGGGTTAGAGTTAGGTTTATGGCTTGGGTTATGTTAGGGTTAAGGTTGTGGTTAGGTTTAGGGTTAGGGTTAGGTTTTTGGTTAGGGTTCTGTTTAGGTTTAGGAAAAGAGTTAGGTTCATGGTTAGTTTAAGGGTTATGGTTACGGTTAGGGTTAGGGTTAGGTTTAGTATTACAGTTAGGATTAGGGTTAGGGTTAGGGTTGGTGTTAAGTTTAGGTTATACATGTAACATACATGTAACATACATGTAATATACATGTCACATACATGGGACATACATGGAACATACATGTAAAATAAAAGTAACTTACTTGTGTGTGTCATCCATGTAACCTACATGTAACATAGGTGTAACATACATGTAAAACACATGTAACATACATGTTACATACATGGGACATACATGGGACATACATGTAACATACATGTGTCATACATTTAACATACAGGTCTCATACTTGTAACATACATGTAACATACATGTAACATACATGTGTCATACATGTAACATACATGTCTCATACATGTAACATACATGTAACCTACATGTAACTTACATGTAACATACATGGAACAAACATGGAACATACATGGAACATACATGGAACCTACATGGAACACACATGTGTCATACATGTAACACACGTGTCATACATGGACACATATGTGTCATACATGTAATATACATGTAACATACATGTGTCATACATGTGTCATACATGTGTCATACATGAGTCATACATGTGTCATACATGTAACATACATGTAATATGCTTGTAACTTGCTTGTAACATGTGTGTGTCATACATGTGACATACATGTGACATACATGTGCCATACATGTAACATATATGTGACATACATGTAACATACATGTAACATACAAGTGTCATACATGTAACATGCATGTCACATACAAGTGTCATACATGTCACATACATGTCACATACAAGTGTCATACATGTCACATACATGTCACATACAAGTGTCATACATGGCACATACATGTAACATACATGTCACAAACATATGTCATACATGTGTCATACATGTGTCATACCTGTGTCATACATGTGTCATACACGTAACGTACATGTCTCATACATGCATGTTAACGTACATGTGTCATATATGTAACGTACATGTATCATACATGTCTCGTACATGTGTCATACATGTTCGTATATGTGTCATACTTGTAACATATATGTGACATGCTTGTAACATGTGTGTGTCATACATCCAATATACATGTGACATACATGTAACATACATGTGTCATACATGTGTCATATATGTAACATACATGTGTCATACATGTAACATACATGTAACATACATGTGACATGCTTGTAACATACATGTGACATGCTTGTAACATGTGTGTGTCATACATGTGACATACATGTAACATACATGTAATATACATGTAACATGCTTTTAACATGCGAATGTCATACATGTGACATACATGTTACATACATGTGAAATACATGTGACATGCTTGTAACATATATTTGTGTCATAAATCTCACATACATGTAAAATACATGTAACATACATGTAACATACATGTACCATACATGTAGCATACATGTTTCAAGTGTATGTCATACCTGTAACATATATGTGTCATACATTAAACATAATGTGCCATACATGTAACATACATTTGTCATACATTTAACATACATGTATCATACATGTAACATACATGTGTCATACGTGTAACACACATGTGTCATTCGTGTAACACACATGTGTCATACGTGTATCACACATGTGTCATAAATGTGACACATGTGTGGCATATATGTGACACACGTGTGGCATACATGTGACACACGTGTGACATACATATGTCATACATGTAACGTACATGTGTCATACATGTAACGTACATGTGTCTTACATGTAACGTATGTGTCATACATGTGTCGGACATGTGTCGTACATGTGTCGTACATGTGTCTTACATGTTTCATACATGAGTTGTACATGTGTCATCCATGTGTTGTACATGTGTCATACTTGTAACATACATTTGACATGCTTTTAACATACATGTGACATGCTTGTAACATGTGTGTATCATACAACTAATGTACATGTAACATACATGTAACATACATGTAACATACCTATGTCATACATGTCACATATATGTCACATACAAGTGTCTAACATGTCACATACATGTCACATACAAGTGTCATACATGTCACTTACATGTCACATACAAGTGTCATACATGTCACATTCAATTAACATACATGTCACAAACATGTTTCATACATGTGTAATACATATGTCATACATGTATCATTCATGTTTCATACATGTGTAATACATGTGTCATACATGTGTCATACATGTGTCCTACATGTAACATACATTTAACATAAATGTGTCATAAATGTAACATACATGTGTCATAATGCAACGTAAATGTGTCATACATGTAACGTACATGTGTCATACATGTAACATACATGTGTCATACATGTAAGGTACATGTGTCATACATTTAACATACATGTGCCTTACATGTAATGTATGTGTCATACATGTGTCGTACATTAATAGAACATGTGTCATACATGTGTCGTACATGTGTCGTATATGTTTCATACATGTGTCATACATGTGTCATACATCTGTCGTACATGTGTTATACTTGTAACATACATGTGACATACTTGCAACATACAAGTAACATACATGTGTCATACATGTAACATACATGTCACATACATGTAACATACATGTAACATACAAGTAGCATACATGGACAATACATGTAACATACATGTAACATACATGTGGCACACATGTGACATACATGTGTCATACATGTAACATATGTGTCATATGTGTAACATTCATGTAACATATATGTAATATACATGTAATTTACATGTAACATACATGTGACATGCTTGTAACATGTGTGTCATACATCTAATATACATGTAAAATACATGTAACATACATGTAACATACATGTAACATACATGTGAAATGTGTGTGTCATACATGTGTCATACATGCAACATACATGTGACATGCTGGTTACATGTGTGTCATACGTCTAATATAGATGTAACATACATGTAACATACATGTAACATACATGTGACATGTGTGTGTCATACAAGTAACATACATGTCACATACATGTCAGATACATGGGTCATACATGTGTCATACATTTGTCATACATGTGTAATCATGTAACATACGTGTGTCATAAATGTGTGATACAAGTAACATACATGTGTCATACATGTAACATACATGTGTCATACATGTAACATACATGTAACATAAATGTCACATACATACTTCATACATGTAACATACATGAGTCATACATGTAACATTCATGTAACTTACATGTAACATACATGTTTCAATCCTGTAACATATAGGTAACATACATGTGTCATACATGTAACATACATGTAACATACATGCAACATACATGTAACATACATGTGAAATGCTTGTAGCATGTGTGTGTCATACATAGAATACACATGTAACATACATGTAACATACAAGTGTCATACATGTAACATACATGTGTCATACATGTAACATACTTGTCACATAATGTAACATGAATGTCACATACATGTAACATACATGTGTCATACATGTGTCATACATGTAACATACATGTGACATGCTTGTAACATGTGTGTCATACATCTAATATACATGTAACATACATGTAACATACATGTGACATGTGTGTGTCATACATGTAACATACATGTCACATACATGTCACATACATGTAACATACATGTAATATACATGTAACAAACATGTAAAATACATGTGTCATACATGTAACACACTGTAACATACATGTAACATACATGTAACATACATGAAACATATATGTAACATACATGTAACATACATGTAACATACATGTGATATGCTTGTAACATGTGTGTCATACATCTAATATACATGTAACATACACGTAACATACATATAACATGCATGAAACATACATGTAACATACATGAGAAATGTGTGTATCATACATGCAACATACATGTAACATACATGTGTCATGCATGTAATACATGTAACATACATGTAACATACATGTGTCATACATGTAACATACAGGTAACATACAAGTCACATACATGTAACATACATGTAACAAACATTTCAGATACATGTGTCATACATGTGTCATACATATGTCATATATGTGTAATACATGTAAAATACATGTAACATACATGTTTCTTAAATGTGTCATACATGTAACATACATGTGTCACAAATGAAACATACATGTGTCATACATGTAATATACATGTAACATAAATGTCACATACATGCATCATACATGTAACATACATGAGTCATACATGTAACATTCATGTAACATACATGTAACTTACATGTGTCATACATGTAACATATATGTAACATACTTGTTTCATACATGTAACATACATGTAACATAAATGTAAAATACATGTAACATAAGTGTAACATACATGTAACATGCATGTAACATACATGTGACATGCTTGTAGCATGTGTGTGTCATACATCTAATGTGTAACATACATGTAAGATACAAGTGTCATACATGTAACATACATGTCAAGTAATGTAACATGAATGTCACATACATGTAACATACATGTGTCATACATGTGTCATACATGTAAAATACATGTGACATGCTTGTAACATGTGTGAGTCATACATCAAGTATACATGTAACATACATGTGAAATGTGTGTATCATACATGTAACATCCATGTTACATACATGTAACATCCATGTAACATCCATGTAACATACATGTAACATACATGTTACATACATGTATCATACATGTAACATACATGTAACATATATGTGTCATGCATGTAAACATGTAACATACATGTAACATACATGTGTCATACATGAAACATACATGTAACATACATGTAACATACAAGTGTCATACATGTGTCATACATGTAACATATCTGTTACATACATGTAAGATATATGACACATGCATGTAACATAAATGTGACATGCATGTAACATAAATGTGTCATACATGTAACATACATGTAACATACATGTAACATACATGTGACATGCTTGAAACATACATGTGACATGCTTTTTACATGTGTGTGTCATACATGTGACATACATGTAACATACATGTAATATACATGTAACATGCTTGTAACATGTGAGTGTCATACATGTGACATACATGTTACATACATGTGAAATACATATGGCATGCTTGTAACATATGTGTGTGTCACAAATCTAACATACATGTAGCATAATGTAGCATACATGTAACATACATGTAACATACATGTGACATGTGTGTGTCATACATGTAACATATATGTGACACACATGTGACATACATTTGTCATACATGTAACATACATGTGTCATACATGTATCATATATGTAACATACATGTAAAATACATGTAACATACATTTAACATACATGTAACATACATGTAACATATATGTGACATGCTTGTAACATGTGTGTGTCATACATCAAATATACATGTGACATGCTTGTAACGTGTGTGTCATACATCAAATATACATGTAACATACATGTAACATACATATAAAATACATGTAAAATACAGGTAACATACATGTGAAATGTGTGTATCATACATGTAACATCCATGTTACATACATGTAACATACATGTAACATCCATGTTACATACATGTGTCATACATGTAACATACATGTAACATACATGTGTCATACATGTAACATACATGTAAATTTTTATACAATGCCAACTCAACACGGTAAACTTGGATACTTTTTTCCAAAGTTGACAGCACAGCTGAAGTTTCCAAACTTCAAATTATATATGTATGTATGTATATGTATTTATATTTATATAAAAAGACCAATAATGGCAGTATGTTATGCATCAATAGCAACAACAGCTTTTCCAGGTTCTGCGGTAATTTGAACAAAATTGTAGAGACATCCAGCACACTCCATTTAAAAAAAAAGGAAAAAACAAAATCCCAGAAAACAGCACAGTTCTATTTCTCTTGTGGTACCTGGTACCATTTTTTAAAATTGGCTTTTCAATCATCATCTGGAAGGAAACCATTCTGAGCAACATCATTAAAAACAGCTCTGATAAAGCACAGTCTCTACTATGTATCATAAAGCAGGTCCACATATGAGTGAGTACATATCATGTTTGTCTTTTTGAGATTGGGTTACCTTGCTCAGAATGGTTTCTTCGAGTTCCATCCATTTTCCTGCAAATTTCAAGATTCCATTGCTTTTTTCCTCTGAGTAGTACTCCATTGTGTAAATTTACCACATTTTCTCTATCCATTCTTTGGTTGAGGGCCGTCTAGGCTACTTCTGGCTTCTGGCTATTACAAATAGTGCTGCTATAAACATTGTTGAACACATGTCTTGTATGAATGTGCTTCTTTTGGGTATATGCCTAGGAGTGGAATTGCTGGATCTTGTAGACTGATTCCCATTTTCCTGAGGAATCACCACACTGATTTCGAAAGTGGATGTACAAGTTTACACTCCCACCAGAAGTGCAGGAGTGTTCCCCTTTCTCCACATCCTCTCCAGCATAAGTTATCATTGGTGTTTTTTATTTTAGTCATTCTGAATGGAGAAAGATGGTATCTAAGAGTTGTTTTGAATTGCATTTCCCTGATGGCTAAGGATTTTGAGCACTTCCTTAAGTGATTTCAGCCATTTCAGATTCCTCTGTTGAGAATTCTCTATTTAGTTCTGCACCCTACTTTGTAAATTTCATTGTTGGATGTTTTGGTGCCTAGCTTCTTGTATATTTGGGATATCAACCCTCTGTCAGATGTGGGGGTGGTGAATATCTTTTCCCAGTCTGTGGGCTGCAGTTTTGTCTTATTTACTGTGTCCTTTGCCTTACAGAAGCTTCTCAGTTTCAGGAGGACCCATTTATTAATTGTTGATCTCAATGTTTATGCTACTGGTGATATGTTCAGGAAGGTGTCTTCTGTACCAATTTGTTCAAGGGTATCTCTTACTTTCTTTTCTAAGAGGTTAAGTGTGGCTGGGTTTATTTTGAGGTCTTTGATCCATTTGGACTTTAGTTTTGTGTATGGTGATAGATATGGACCTGTGTGCAGTCTTCTACATGTCTGAATCAAGTTGTGCCAGCACCATTTGTTGAAGATGCTTTCTTTTTTTCCATTGTATGAATTTAGCTTCTTTGTCAAAAATCAGGTAATTGTAGGTGTGTGGGTTAATATGAGGGTTGTGATTTTTTCATTGGTCTAGCTGTCTACTTTTGTGCCAATACCAAGCTGTTTTCAGGACTGTGGCTCTGTAAGAGAGCTTAAAGTCAGGGATGGTGATGCCTCCAGAATTCCTTTATTGTACAGAGTTGTTTTAGCTGTCCTGGGTTTTTTGTTTTTCCACATAAAGTTGTGTATTGTTCTTTCAAGATCTGTGAAAACCTGCGTGGGATTTTGATGTCGATCATGCTGTACCTGTAGATTGCTTTTGGCAAGATTGCCATTTTTACTATGTTGATGCTACCTATCCAAGAACATGGAAAATCTTTCAATTTTCTGGTATCTTCTTTTTTGGTTAGCATTACCCCAAGATATGCTATGTTGTTTATGGCTATTGTGAAGGGTGATGTTTCTCTGATTTCTTTCTCATTGCATGTATCAGCTGTATATAGTAGAGCTACTGATTTTTTTAGTTAATTTTGTATCCTGCTACTTTGCTGAAGGTGTTTATCAGCTTTAGGAGTTTCCTGGTAGATTTTTTTGGGTCACTTATGTAGACTATCATATAATCTGCAAATAGTGAAAGTTTGACTTATTCCTTTCCAATTTGTATCCCCTTGATCTCCTTTACTAGTCTTATTGCTCTAGCTAGAATTTCACATACAATATTAAAGAGATATGGATGGAATGTTCTATAGATGTCTATTAAACCAAAATGGGTCATAACTTCTGTTAGATTCTTTGTTTCTTTTTTAAGTTTCTGTCTGGTGCTCCTGTCTAGTGGTCAAAGCAGGGTGTTGAAGCCCTCTAATTTAAGTGTGTGAGGTTTTATGTGTGGTTTGAGCTTTAGTAATGTTTCTTTTACAAATGTGGGTACCTTAGTATTTGGGGCATAGATGTTTAGGATTGAGACTTTATCTTGATGGACTTTTCCTGTGAGGATTATGAAATGCTCTTCTTCATCTCTTTTGATTGATTTTAGTTTGAAGTCCAATTTGCTAGATATTAGGTTTGCTACCTTTGCTTGTTTTTTGGGTCCACATGGTTGGAAAATCTTTTCTCAACTCTTTACTCTGAGGTAATGTCTGTCTTTGAAGTTGAGGTGTCTTTCTTGTATACTGCAAAAGGATGGATTCTATCTTCATATCCATTCTGTTTGCCTGTTTCTTTTTATAGGCAAGTTAAGACAATTGACATTGAGGGATATTAATGTCCATTGATTTTTGGTTTTTGTTTCTTTGGATTTATTGTTGGTGGTGTTATTATGTGTGGATTTCCCCCTCTTTTTTTCTTTTGGTGTTTGGTAAAATGGGATTATCTACTGCCTTTGTTTTGGTGAGTGAAGTTATCTTCGTTGGATTGGAGTTTTCCTTCTAGTACTTTCTGTAGGGCTGGATTTGTACAAGGAAGGGGTGATGGCAGGATTCAGGCAGGACG
>NW_023277204.1:0-22392 GCF_003668045.3 Cricetulus griseus | reverse complement strand
GGCAATTCTGTGTCCTTTCACTGGCCCAGATAGGCCAGGCGATGTTTCTGGTTCTATTCATTGTCATTGTTTAGAGTTATCGATCACCAGTGATCTGTGCACTGGATCCAGTTTTGGAAGCGAGATCCTACACACAGACACCCAGTGGCAGTTCTTTGTTCATCCACTGGCCCAGGTAGGCCAGGTGATATTTCTGGTTGTATTCGTTGTTACTGCTTAGAGTCATCTGACAACATTGATCCTTGCTCCTGATCGGAGTTTGGCTGTGGGCTCACGAACGCCAAGGCCCAGTGGCAGCTCTGTGTCTATCTGTCACCACAGGATCTGAGTTTGCAATGGGTTCTAAAATACCAAGGCACAGTGTCAGTTCTGTGTTCATCCACTATCGCAGGTGGGCAAGTGGATATTTCTGGTTATATTCATCATCACTGCTTAGAGTCATTTGGCACCAATGATTTGTGCACCTGATCTGAGTTCGATGGCATTCTCCAACACGCCGAGGCCCAGTGGATATTCTGTGTCCATCTGCCAGCCCAGGATCTGAGTTCTACAACAGACTACGGAATGCCAAGAACCATTGGCATTTCTGTGTCCATGTGCCAGACCCAGGAGTCCAGGGGTATTTCTGCTTCTTGTTGTCATCACTGGTTAGAGCCATCTGACACCATTGATCTCTGCACGGGATCCAAGTTTGGCAGCAAGATCCCACATGGCATACCCAGTGGCAATTCTGTGTCTTTTGCTGGCCCAGGTGACCAGGCCATGTTTCTAATTCCATTCGTTGTCACTGCTTAGAGTCATCTGACACCAGTGATCATTGCTCCTGATCCAAGATCGACTGAGGGCTCGGATATGCCAATGCCCAGTGGCAGGTTTGAATCCATATGTTGGCACAGGATCCGAGTTCAGCAGCAATCTCTAAAACTCTGATGCCCAGAGGCAGATCTGGGTCCATCTGCAGGCCCATGGATGTCATGGCCTTTTTCTGTTTCCATTCAACGTCATTGCTTAGAATCATCCAACACCAATGATCTGTGCACTGGATCCAGTTTTGGCAGTGAAATCCTACACACCGACGCCCAGTGGCAGTTCTTTGTTCATCTGCTGGCTCAGGTTGTCCAGGTGATGTTTCTGGTTCCATTCGTTGTCACTGCTTAGAGTCAACTGACACCAGTGATCTTTGCTCCTTATTCACGTTCTGTGGAGGCGTTGGACACGCCGAGGACCAGTGGCCATTCTGCATCCATATGCTGGCCCAGGATCCAATTTTGGCGGTGGTATATGACACGCCGAGTCTCATTGGAATTTCTGCATCCATATGATGGCCCAGGATCCGAGTGTGGCGGCGGTATATGACACACGGATGCCCAATGGCAGTTCTGTGTTCATCCGGCCTACCAGGTAAACCAGGTTCTGTTTCCAGTTCCTTTAGTCATCACTGCTTACAGTCATCTGCCACATTGATCTTTGCTCCTGATATGAGTTCGGTGGAGGCCTTGGACACGCAGTGGCCCAATGGCATTTCTGTGTCCATCTGCCAGCCCAGGTAAGACAGGTATTGTTTCCAGTTCCATTTGTCATCACTGTTTGCAGTCATCTGACACCATTGATCTTTGCTCCTGATATGAGTTCGGCTGCAGGCTCGGAAACGCCAAGACCCAGTGGCAGTTCTGTGTTTATCTGACAGCACTGGATCTGAATTGGGCGACTGGTTCTAAAATATTTTGGCACAGTGGCAATTCTGTGTCCATCTGCTGGCTGAGGTGGGCCAGTCGATGTTTCTGGTTCCATTAGTCATCACTGCTTAGAGTAATCTGACACCAGTGATCTGTGTGACAGATCAAAGTTCTGCGATGGTTCCTTTATGCTGAGTCCCATGGCAGTTCTGTTTCCTCTGCTGGCCCAGGTAAGCCAAGTTGTATTTCCAGTTTCATTCATCGTTAGTGCTTAGATTCATCTGACATCTGTGATCTGAGCGCATGATCCGAATTCGATGGCATTATATGACACACCAATCCTGGTGGCAGGTTTGTGTCCATTTGCCAGACCAGGGAGTTCAGGTGCCGTTTCGGCTTCCATCTGTCTTCACTAGTTAGAGTCTTCTGACTCCAGTGATCTATGCACTGGATTCGATTTCTGCAATGAACTCCGACATGCCCAGGTCCAGGGCAGCCATGTGGTTATCTGCTAGCCGAGGATTTGAGTTTGGCAAAGGGTTCTGAAATGCCGAGACACGGTCGCAATTCTGTGTCCATCCGCTTGCCCATGTAGGCCAAGGGCTGTTTCTGGTTCCATTCATCATCACTGCTTAGAGTCATCTGACACCAGTGATCTATGCACCTGATCTGAGTTCGATGGCCATCTCCCACATGTCAAGGCCCAGTGGCAGTTCTCTGTCCATCTGCCAGTGCAGGATCCGAGTTCAGCAACAGGCTCCGAAATGAAAAGGCCCAGTGGCAGTGCTGTGTCTATCAGCAGGCCCAGGTAAGCCAGGTTCTTTTTACAGTTCCATTCATCGTTACAGAATACAGTCATCTGACAACAGTGATCTGTGTTCGGGATCTGAATGCCAGGCCAAGCTCCTACACACAGAATCCCAGTGGCAGATATGGTTTCATCTGATGTCCCCTGCTGGGGGTTCGGTGGCAGGCTTTGACATGCCAAGGCCCAGTGTCAGTTCTGCAGCCATATGCTGTCCCAGGATCTGAGTTTGGCAGCGGTGTACGACACGCCAAAGCCCACTGTAGTTCTGCATCCATCTGCCATGCTTGGATTCGTGTTCTGCATTGGGCTTCTACACACCAAAGCTCAGTGGCAATTCTGCCTCCACATGTAGGCCAAGGAACCAAGTTCGGCGGCAGTATACGACACACCAATGTGCAGTGGCAGTACTGTGTACATCTGTAGGCCCATGGAGGTCATTGGCTGTTTCTGGTTGCATTGGTCGTCACTGCTTAGAGTCATCTGACACTAGTGATCTGTGCTATGGATCCAAGTTCTTCGGCAGCCTCCAACAAGCTGAGGCCAAGTGGTAGTTCTGCCTCCATCTGCCAGCCCAGGATCAGAGTTCGTCAGTGAGCTCCAAAATGACAAGTCCCAATGGCGGTTCTGTGTCCATCTGCTGGCCCAGGTAGACAAGGGGCTGTTTCCAGTTCCATTCATAATCACTGATTACAGTCATCTGACACCAGTGATCATAGCACCTGATCCCAATTCGGCTCCAATACACCGAGGCCGAGGGGTAGTTCCACATCCAAAAGCTGACTGAAAATCTCAGTTCAGAGGTGGTATACGACACATTGAGGCACATTGACAGTTCTGCATCCATCTGTTGTCCCTGCATCCAAGTTATGTGGTAGACTCCAACACACCAAAGCATCGTTGCATTTCTCCTTCAGTCTGCCGGCCCAGGATCCAAGTTCGGTTCCAGGATTGAACACTACGAGGCCCAGTATCAGTTTTGCATCCATCTTTTTTTCCTGGACCCAAGTTATACTGTGGGCTCTGACTCGCTAAGTCCCAGTTGCATTTCTGCCTCAATCTGCTGGCCCAAGATGCAAGTTCAGAGGCGTTTCTGACACATCGAGGCCCAGTGGAAATTCTGCATCTATCTGCCTTCTATGGATTCGAGTTCTGGGACAGGCTCTGTCAAGCCAAAGACAAGTGGCAGTTCTGTGAAAGTAGCAAAAAGTAGGAATGAAAGTTGAAGGCATCAGGCTGGCCTGTCCAAGGCACCTGGCATGATGCACTCACTCAGGCAGTACTCTGTTCAGTCTGTTCAGTCCAGCTTTCAGGGTTACTAAGTCTGCAGGCCTCTTTAAAAGAACCACTTAAAAGACAGATCCCAACCCTCTTATGCTCTCTTAGTCTCTCTCTCTCTCTCTCTCTCTCTCTCTCTCTCTCTCTCTCACTGTCCTTCTTATCTTCAAGTTCCTATCGGCTATCTGCTCTTTGCTATTTCTCTGATCCTCTTCATCTTTTCTCCTCTCTCCCCAACTCAGGCTCTCCCACCCTGTCTGAAATACTTGGTTCATGGAATTTCATAGGTAGGTTTTCAATTGCCCTGTGTTCAGTTTCCATTTCATACATTTCCCTTCAATGTACACTAAAGACCAACACTATTGCTGAGAAAGCCATGGAAGTTCTCTCTGTGTGATCTGTCACGATGCCTAGGCTTAGATGGTTGGGAATCCTCAGTGATCATTCTCTCAGATTGACCAAACTGTGGGAAACCCCTTCAGGTCGGTATTTATCCCAAGGATGAGTTCTCACACCACATTCGCTGAATCATTTGTGATTTCAGGATCATGCATTCAGCAGTTTCTTCCCTCCAACAATAGGTGTTCTGTGTCGACTTGATTGTTCAGGCATTTTGTTCTGCCTTTGCCCATGAGTTCAAACAGACTCTGAGTTCTGAGATTAGGAGTACCAAACCTTCTTCGGGCTAACCCATGGGAAGTATATCTTATTATTGAGGCATACTTCCAGTTACTGTAACCTTGGAAAAACTGTTCAAATGCTTTTAAGGGAGAATGTCCTATTCCCCAGGTTGTGCATAATGGACAAACAAAATGAAAAGACACACATTACTGATGGAAATTTGAGTTTTGCATGTAGGTTTTTCCAGGAACGTTTAAATTTCATATCTTAGATTAGATTGAACTATCATTGCACTGCAGGTACCTGGGTGCATCAAATGATGTCAGAAGCAAAGCAGAGTTCATGAGGCAGAGACAGCATACTCCTTGAATATGAGAAAACCCACTAGTGGACTGGATTTCACATATCTCAGCCTACACTAGTCCTTGTTTTGTCTGTGTGTCTTTCTGTCTGTATGTCTGAATTGTCAACTCTAATTGTTGATGAATCACTGTCACTGTCTCTCTGTTTACATCCCTTCACCCTGGTGGGCTGCCGGCTATAACTCTAACTGAATTTCAGTGGAACTCCCTGCTAGATGAGGCCTCCCTTCTCTGTCTCTCTGTGTCTCTCTTTCTCTCGCTGTCTCCCAATTTCTCACCCTCTCTCTCTCCTTCTGTATTTCCCTCCACAACCTGGATGAATACCAGTAGCTGTTGAGTTGGTCAGGACTGTTATCTACCAAATCTGACCCTTTTGTTTCTCTGTCTGTGTATACCCTTGCTGTGTGTGTTTCTCTCTCTCAGAGTATTGAAGAGCATGCTAAACCATTGTAAAACGGCAAAATTAAGGTGCTTTTCATTGTTCTTTAGATAAGGTTCTTTTTCAAACATGTGAATGCTTTCAGCCAAGTTGATTGTATCAAAAGAAGGCAGGAGATGTGTATCCAATTTATGTTTTTGGCACACCGAATGTTTTCCTGTAAGTTCCATTGACCTGAATGGCACCCATGCAAAAATTTCTAAAGATTCACTCAAGATAAATAGTATTCTTTCCCACAATGATCCCAGATTCCTCCCCTCATCTTCTGGTACCTTTCTCTGGGAAAAGCTTCCATCATTTGACCATGAAACCCTCTGTCACCAGGACTTAAGAAATATTTTGTCCTCTAAACTTAACCTAATCTCCTACACTGCTGATATCTGTCGAGGCTTAGGATGACCAAACAGAGCCACACATTCTGGAAACTCTTGGAGCATCCTGGTTCTCCAGGATGTGATATTTACCCACTATTCACAGGGCCCCCAAATTTGGTCAATGACCTGTCTTAAAAAACAAGCAGACTTGAGAACTCGATATCCATATTCCCTAAATTGCCATTTCTAAACCTCCAACATTCATTGTTCAGGGAAAGTAGGAATGAAAGGTGCAGGCATCTGGCTGGCCTGTCCATGCCACCTAGCTTGATGCACTCAATCCAGGCTTCCATGGTTACTAAGTCTGCAAGCAGTTTTTAAGGCCCTTGTTAAAAGACAGATCATGACCCGCTTAGGCTCTTTTATTCTCTCTCTGTCTGTCTCTGTCTGTATCTGTCTCTGTCTCTGTCTCTCTCTCTCCTAGTCTCTTAGTGTCTTAAACTCCCTGGCTTTCTGTCTTTTCCTCTGCTACCTGGATGGATAGCAGCAGCACTGGACTTGCCAGGTTCTGTTTCCAGTTCCATTTGTCATCTCTGCTTACAGTCATCTGACAAGATTGATCTTTGCCCCTGATCCGGTTCTGAAAGGCATAGTGGCTGCTCTGTGTTATCTGCCAGCACAGGATCTGAGTTCGGCAATGGTTTCTAAAATACTGAGGCACAGGCATGGGGCAGTTCTGTGTTAATCCGCTGGCGCAGGTGGGCCAGGGGATATATCTGGTTACATTTATCATCACTGTTTAGAGTCATTTGGCACAAATCATCTGTGTACCTGATATGAGTTCCATGGCATTCTCTCACACACCAAGGCCCAGTGGTAATTCTGTGTCCATCTGCCAGCCCAGGAACGGAATTCAGCAACAGGCTAAAATACCGAGGCACAGTGGAAGTTCTGTGTCCATCTGCTGGCCCAGTTAGGCCAGGGGCAGTTTCTGCTTCAATTTGTTGCCACTGAATAGAGTGATCTGACACAAGTAATCTGTGCTCTGGATACGAGTTCGAGGATGAGCTCCTACAGGTCAAAGCCCAGTGGCAGTGCTGCATCGATCTGCCTGCACAGGGAGTCCAGAGGCTGTTTCTGTTCGCATTAGTCGTCACTATTTACAGTCATCTGACAACAGTGTCTGTGCTCTGGAACCCAGATCTGGGGCGAGCTCCTACCTGTCAAGAGACCCAGTGGTGGTTCTGCATCCATCAGTGTCCCAGGATCAGAGTTTGATGGCCCGATATGACACAGCGAGGCCCAGGAGGATTCCAGTGTCCATCTGCAGGCCCATGGAGGTCTGGGGCTGTTTCTGCTTCCATTCACTGTCACTTCTTAGAGTCATCTGACACCATTGATCCTTGCTCCTTATCCGAGTTCACCTGCGGGCTGGGATTCGCTGAAGCCCAGTGGCAGTTCAGAATCCATATGGTGGCCCAGGATCCGAGTTTGTCAGCAGCCTCTAAATTCCGAGGTCAAGTGACAGTTCTGCGTCCATCGGCAGTCCCATCGAGGTCAGGATCTCTTTCTGTTTCCATTCATCCTCATTGCTTAGAGTCATCTGACACCAAAGATCTGTGCCCTCGAACCAATTTTGGCAGCGAGATCCTACACACCAATGCCCAGTGGCAGTTCTTGGTTCATCTGCTGCCCCAGGTGGCCAGGGGATGTTTCTGGTTACAGTCATCGTCACTGCTTAGAGTCATCTGACACCAGTGATCTGTGCGCACGATCCGACATCGATGACCAAATAGTGAAACACCCAAACGGGATGGAGTGTTTCACAAGTATGTGGTCCACCACCATATTCGCTGAATCACCTTTGGCTTTCAGACTTACAACTTTGGGAGTTTCTTCTCTCCACTGTTCGGACCCCTGTGTTTTCTCAATGGTTCGGACATTTTTGGTTCCACAATTGTCGATGAGTAAAGGCTGACTCCGTCTTCTGAGTTATTGGGTACTGAGCCTCTTTCAGCCACCCCCATTGGAAGTGCATCTTATGTTTGAGGGAATGTAGCTGCTACTGTTACCGTGGAAAAACTGTTCAATGCCATTTTGAGGAGCAATATCAAATACCCTAAGAAGTACATCGATGGACTAAGAGAATGAAAGGAATCACATTACTGTAAAAAAGGTGAGTTTTCCATGGTGAGATGCAACCAGGAAAGTTTAAATTCCATTTCTTAAATTAGATTGAAAGATCATGTGACTGAATCTACTTGGGTGGAAGAGATGATGTCAGCAGCAATAACTTATTTCATTAGGCAGAGACAGCTTCCTCCAGGAGTATGTTGGTAACCAAGCTCTGGATGTATAAGGCACTTATCTAAGCCTACATTAAGCCTTGGACTGTCTCTGTGTCCCTCTGTCATTTCATTCTCTAACTCTCTCTCTAGCACTCAATGTCTCTGTCTCTGTGTATCTCTGTCTCTCACTGTCTGTTTCTCTCTGTATATGTATTACAGAATGGGTTTGAATCTATAATTCTAACAGTTTTGCAATATGTTTGCCTGCTACCCTAAGCCAAAGTCTCTGTTTCTCTCTCTGTCTAGTCCTCTGTAATTGCCTCTGCAACCTGAGTGAATACCTGAAGCTGTACCTGATCTGGACGGGTCTCCACCTAAACTGAGCTTTTATATGTCTGTTTGTATGTGTTCTTCTCTCTCTCTCTCTCTCTCTCTCTCTCTCTCTCTCTCTCTCTCTTCTCTCTCTTTCACTGTGTGTGTTTGTGTGTGAGTGTGTGTATGTGTGTCTGTGTGTGTGTGTGTATGTCTATCTGTCTCTGTCTGAGTACTGAAGAGCATGCTAAACCTCTCTACAATGGCAAAATTAAGGTGCTTTTTTATTGTCCAAAAGATACCCTTCCCATTGCAAAATGAGCATGCTTTCAGCCAAGTCGCTTCTCTCATAAGAGGCAGCTGATGGGTCTCCAATTTATGTTTTTGGCAAACCCAAAATATCCCTGTAAGTTTCAGGGAGCTGCATGGGACCCATGTAAAGAGGTCCAAAGATGCACTCCAGAAAAATTTGTATTGAGCCTCTCTATGACACTGGATTCCTTTATTCATCATCTGGATCTCTCTTTTGTGAATCACTCCATCATCTCTCCTATCATCCCTGTGATACGAGGCATTCAGAGACACTTTTGTTTCTAAACTTACCTTCATCTTCCATACTGCTGACATCTGTTGAAATCTGGGAGACCCAAGTGAGTGCTACTTGGCCTGTCCAAAGAAGGAACAAACAGATACTTCATGACGTGTTAGTAACACAACATTCTCAGCTTCCCAATGTTGGTCAATGTTCGACTTCAGCAGGATGCAATCTAGAGAACTCGATATCCTTATTCCCTAAATTGCCATTTCTAATACCCCAGCAATCAGCGAAATTAGGAACGAAAAGTGCAGTCATCAGGCTGAACTGTCCAACGCACCTGGCATGATGCACTCACTCAGGCAGTACTCTGTTCAGTCAGGCTTTCAGGGTTACTAAATCTGCAGGCCACCTTATAAGACCCCGTCAAAACACAGATCCTGACCCACTTATGCTCTGTTATTCTGTCTCTCCTTCTCTCTCTCTCTCTCTCTCTCTCTCTCTCTCTCTCTCTCTCTCTCCATCTCTCTCTCCTTCTCTCTCTCGCCATCTCCCCTTCCATTTCCTATCTGCTATCTGCTCTTTGCTATTTCTCTGAACCTCTTCGTCTCTTCTTTTCTCTTACCAACCTTCCCTCTCCCACCCTGTGTGAAATCCTTTGTTCATGGAATTTCATAGGTACATTTTTCCATTGCTCAGTGTTCAGTTTCCATTTCTTAGTTTCTCCTTGAATGTATATAAATAAAATGCTATTGCTGAGAATGCCATGGAGGGTCTCTTTGTGTGACCTCTCACCATGCCCATGCTTTGATGAGTGGGAATATGAGTAGATCATTCTTATGGACTGACCAAACTTTGAAATACCACTTCAGGTTGGTGGTAAGTCCAAGGATGAGGTCCAACACCACATTTGCTGAATCATTTGTGTTTTCAGGATTATGCCTTCGGCAGTTTCTTCTCTCCAAAAATAGGTATTCTGTGTCGACTTGAATGTTCAGGCATTTTGTTCTGCCTTTGAACATGAGTTCAAGCTGACTCTGTGTTTGTGGATTGTGTGTACCAAGCCTTCTTCGGCCTAGCCCATGGGAAATACCTCTTATGATTGAGGCATCCTTCCCTTTACTGTTACCTTGGATAAACTGTTCAAATGCTTTTCAGAAGGAATGTCCTATTCCCCAGGTTGTGCATTAATGGACTAAGAAAATGAATAGACACACATTACTGAACGAAATTTGAGTTTAGCATGATAGCTTCTACCAGGAAGGGTTAAATTCCATATCTTAGATTAGATTGAAGGATTAGTGGCCTGGGGTACTTGGGTGCAAAATATGATGTCAGAAGCAAAGTAGAGTTCATGAGGCAGAGACAGCATACTCCTTGAGTATGAGAGGACCCAACAATGGAACTGCCAGCCCAGGATTCGAGTTCAGCAAGAGGCTAGGAAATGCCAAGACCTATTGGCATTTCTGTGTCAATCTGCCGGACTAGGGGCTATTTCTTCTCCCTGTTGTCATCACTGGTTAGTCATCTGACAACAGTGATCTGTGCACCAGAATCCAGGTTTGGCAATGATATCCTACAGAGCAAGGCCCAGTGGCCATTCTGTGTCCTTTGCTGGCCCAGGTGGCCAGGCGATGTTTCTCGTTCCATTCGTTGTCACTGCTTAAATTCATCTGACACCAGTGATCTGTGTTCCAGATCCAAGTTTTGCGATAGCTCCTTCATGCCAAGGCCCAGTCTCAGTTCTGTGTCCTCTGCCGGCCCAGGTAAGTCAGGTTGTTTTTCCAGTACCATTCATCATTAGTGCTTAGATTCATCTAACACCAGTGATCTGTGTGCATGATCCAAGTTCAACAGCATTCTAGGACACTCCAAGGCCCAGTGGCAGTTCTGTGTACATCTGTCAGACCAGGGAGTTCAGGGGCTGTTTCTGCATCCATGTGTCATCAGTGATCAGAGTCATCTGACACCAGTGATCTAAGTGCATGATCCAAGTTCGGTGGAGACCTTGAACAAGCCGAGGCCCAGTGGCATTACTGCATCCATATGATGACAGAGGATTCTGAGTTTGGTGGCAGTATACGACACACTAAGGCACAGTGGCATTACTGTGTCCATCTGCCAGTCCAGGAAAACCAGGTTCTATTTCCAGTTCCATTAGTTGTCACTGCTTACAGTCATCTGCCACCATTGATCTTTGCTCCTGATGTGAGTTTGGTGGAGGCCTTGGACATGCTGAGGCCCAAGGCAGTTCTGTGTCCATCTGACAGCCAAGGATCTGAGTTCAGCAAAAGGCTCCGAATTACTGTGGCCTGGTACCAGTTCTGTGTCCATCTGCCAGACCAGGGAGTTCAGGGGCTGTTTCTGCTTCCATTTGTCCTCACTGCATAGAGTCATCTGACACCAGTGATCTATGCACTGGATCAGAGTTCAGCAATGAGCTCCGACATGCCAAGGCCCTGTTGCAGCTCGGTGGTTATCTGTCAGTCCAAGATCTGAGTTCTGAAACTCTTCCTAAAACATCGAGGCACAGTGGCAGCTCTGTGTCCATCTGCTGGCCCAGGTAGGCCATGGCCTATTTCTACCTCCATTTGTTGTCAATGCTTAGAGTCATCTGACAACAGTGATCTCTACTCTTGATCCGAGTTCGGGGGCGAGCTCCTACATGTCAATAGTCCCAGTGGAAGTTCTTTGTACATACACTGGCCCAGGTAGGCCAGGTGATGTTTCTGTTTCCAACATCGCCACTGTTTAGGGTCATCTTACACCAATGACCTTTGCTCCTGATCCAAGTTCGGTGGAGGCCTTGGTCATGCCGTGGCCCATTGGCAGTTCAGCATTCATATGCTGGAACAGGATCTGAGTTCGGCAGCATTATGCAACATGCCGAGGACCAATGGCAGTTCTGTTTCCATCTGCCAGCCCAGGATCTGAGTTCAGCAACAGGCTATGAAACGCCAAGGCCCATTGTCATTTATGTGTCCATCTGCTGGACCCGGGAGTCCAGGGGCTGTTTCTGCTTTCCGTTGTCATCTCTGGTTAGAGTCATCTGACACCAGTGACCTTACATGGGATCCAGGTTTGGCAGCAAGATCCTACACAGCAAGGGCCACGGGCAATTCTATGTCCTCTGCTGGCCCAGGTGTCCAGGGGATGTTTCTGGTTCCATTCATCATCACTGCTTAGAGTCATCTGACACCAGTGATCTGTGTGCCAGATCCAAGTTCTGCGATGGCTCCCTCATGCCAAGGTCCAGTGGCAGATCTGTGTCCTCTGCCGGCCCAGGTAAGACAGGTTCTATTTACAGTTGCAGTCATCATCACTGCTTAGAGTCATCTGAAACCAGTGATCTGTGATCATGACCTGAGTTCAATGGCATTCTACTACACAGGATCCGAGTTCAGCAACAGGCTCTGAAAGCCAAGACCTGGAGGCAGTTCTGTCTCCATCTGCCGGACCAGAAAGTTAAGGGCCTTTTTCTGCTTCTATTTATTGCCAATGCTTAGGTATAGTGGGAAATTACCAATATGGAGTCAGGTAGAAATATAAGGGTATTTAACAGGGAAAAGCCTTACTTACAGTGCGACCTAGCCAGCCGGAGTGGCAGCAGTCTGTACGCAAGCCCAAAAGAGAAAGCGAAGGAGAAAACGCAGTCACAGTACGTCACCCTGACCACAAGTGTGGTCAGACACACCTGTAGCCAGCCCCTAAGTAGTCATGGCTACAGCTTCCCCTAAAATTCCACTTTTAGTCTAAAAGAGGATTAAAACTTAACAGTGTAAAGTATCCAAAATTAGCAATCATAAATGTAAAATATAAGAAGATACAACAATCTGCTTACGTCACATCCTAACTATCTCTTTTAACTAAAACCTAAAGTCATCTGAGAGAGGTACCCAAGCCTGAACACTTCATTCCAATCCCAACCATAAACAATAGGAAGCTACCCCTAACTAGGTATATTCACTATACTAAGTTAGGCAATGGGGAAAGGGGGCGTAGCATTCTCCAACTTACTTCCTGCTGAAATGGGATGATGATATTCATGTGGGGTCCTGTAGGAAGAAAATGTTAGTATATTGAAAGTCTTGAATGGATTGTATCCAGTCCATTTTAGATGGGATTCTCTTGATAGAAGATCTCGCTTGAAATCCTCAACTTGATAGAAGTCAGTATCCAAAGCTTTGGCCGGAGTGTCAGTTGAAATGGAGCAAGTTGGATCCAGTGCAGTCGAGGAGGTGTGGCCCATTTTCTTTCCAGGATGTCCAGGGATTGCTGTCAGGCAGGTCTTCATTGGCTGTGTGGGACTCAAACATAAATAGCAGAGAAATGTTTGCTTGTGTATGTACACATGCTGGGGAATGCAAACATGAGAGCATAACAATTATGAGAGGGTGTACACATTAAGAGAAAGATCCGAGAAAAGAGAAAGACAGTCCCCAAATTCTTCTTTTATTCTGTATTACATCAATTGGCTTCTTGATACAACACAGAAACACTAAAGCTTATTTAAAAAAAACGTGCTTGGATTTTAGAGGAAGAAAGCCAAATCCATCTCTAAATACAGCATTGGTTTACTTGAATAGGGACAAAAAATAAAGAGAAATAGAGTTTTTTGAGAGACAGCTGTAAAGTTTACCATGTGGCACATTCCTTTTGTTTGATGGTTATAGCTACCTTTTCTTCCCAAGTATCTACCCATGCAGTCTCCTTTGCCTTCTGGAGATGAGTTTTCCTGTGAAGATAAAAGCAAAACACTTCCCTTACCTTTGGGGGGTTTCTATTTAGTTTATAAGATATACCTTAGTAGAATACCTGTCATTTGTCCTCGTCGAGAGATTTTTTTCCTTTTCCACTTGAATCTTGATCAACTTTGATGGTATCCAAAGTTTTTCTGCTCCTGTAGAAACCAATGCAAAACCTCTACCCCAACGTAACACATGTCCTGGTTTCCATACAGAAGTTAGTACATCTTTGACGTACCGCCTGATTGAGTTCAGCAGTTTTTTCCGTAGTCCAGTGTCTTTCTGCAGCTGTTCGAATGTTTTCATTGGCATTAAGAAAGTTTAGTGTTAATAAAGCATTATGCAGCCTATGTTTGGGGGTTTAGTCTTCCAAGCTTGTTTGTTGAGCATCTCATTAAGTGATCTATTAGAACTCTCAACCACTGCTTGACCTGTAGGATTGTGTGGTATATTATCGGTAACATGCTTTATGTTATAATATTTAAAAATTTTTCCAATTTTGTAGAGACATATGCTAGAGCATTGTCAGTATTTATATGTGCAGGTATACCCATAACTGCCATCACCTCTAGCCGGTGTGTAATAATAGAATCAGGCTTTTCAGAGTTAAGAGCTGTAGCCCATTGAAAACCTGAGAATGTGTGTATAGTATGATGCACATATTTCAAATTTCCAAACTCTGCAAAGCGAAAGACATCCGTCTGCCAAACCTCATTTCTCCAAATGCCCTTAGGATTGCAACCTGCTGGCAATAGAGTTTGATTATAAAAGGAACAAGTAGGCCACTTTTCACTATCTCCTTGGCTTGTTGCCAAGTAATAGAGAAGTCCTATTTCAAACCTTTGCTATTTACATGATGTTTCTTATGAAATTCTGAGGCTTCTGTCACACTTCCAATTAATAAACGATCAATCTCATCATTGCCTTGTGCTTGTGGGCCAGGGAGACCCATATGGGATCTGATATGTGTAATATATATAGGATTACTTCTGTTTCTGATAGATTCCTGTAATAGTAAAAACAGAGAAATTAATTCCATATTATCAGGAACAAATTCTGCAGTTTCAATGTATAACACGACTCTCTCTGCATATTGGGAATCAGTATCTATATTAAGAGGTTCTGTAAAATCCATAAGTACCATGAGAATTGCATATAATTCTGCCTTCTGTACAGATGTATATGGACTTTGAACTACATTACTTACCTCACCTGCGTTATTGTCTGCTGGATCTTTTCCAGTCAGCAGACAAAGTCTTTATTTACCATTTAAAATCAAATCAGAAATCTTTTCTATATATGTCTTTAACTTTTTATTCTGTTTATGTGGCAGAAATATCCATTCCACTATAGTGTCTTCCCTTTGCATCAGCATTCCAGAAGGGCATTCTCTGGACGGCAAGATAACGAGAATTCAGTCTAAATAAGGTTCATCTGATCTACGTGTGCATCCAATATCCTGTTTTCTACCCATTGTATCTCTTTTTCTGCCTCAGCAGATAATATTCTTGGACTGTTTAGGTCCTTATCACCTTTAAGGGTCATTTTAAAACACTCTAGTTCATGTCCTTCTACACCAATAATCATCTGTAATTGACAAATTTCCCCTAATAATTCCTGAAGAGAATTAATAGTTTGATACCGATCTCTCCTAATTTGTACCTTTTGAGGTCTGATACTTTGTAAGTCTATCTTGTAACCTAAATAGTTTATAAAATCTCCTTTTTGTATCTTTTCTGGGGCAATCTGTAACCCCCAATGAGGCAGAACTTTCTTCACCATTTCAAACATACATTCCAAGGTTTCCTTATTAGAATCTGATAAAAGAATGTCATCCATGTAATGATAAACAAGAGATTGTGAAAATTTCTTACGAATTATTTCCAAAGGTTGCTGTACAAAGTGCTAACACAAAGTAGGACTATTTAGCATTCCTTGTGGCAAAAATCTCCACTGATATCTCCTAACTGGCTGTGAATTATTAAGAGTTGGTACAGTAAATGCAAATTTTTCTCTATCATTTTCCTGTAACGGTATTGTGAAAAACAGTCTTTTAGATCAATGACTATGATAGGCCATCCTTTAGGTATTAAGGAAGGTAATGGCATTCCAGGTTGCAGAGAGCACATTGGTTGAATTACCTTATTTATGGCTCTCAGGTCTGTCAGCATTCTCCACTGTCCTGGCTTCTTTTTGATAACAAATACAGGAGAATTCCAAGGACTGGTAGATTCCTCTATATGTTCAGCATCTAGCTGTTCCTGTACTAACTTTTCTAAAGCCTCTAGCTTCTCAGAGGTCATAGGTCATTGTCCTACCCAAACTGGATCATCTTTAAGCCACTTCAATGGCAGGGCCTTTGGCTCCTCTGAAGGTCCATCATTTGTACCTAGTTTCTGTACAGCATGGATGGTTGGTAACTGTTTTCCATAGCATCTTACCAGATCTTTTCTACTGTCTAAATATTGTACATAACTTGTATCTGACACTGGAGGAATCTGAGTATTCCATTGCTGTAAGAGATCACAACCCCAGAGATTTATAGCTATATCTGCCATGTATGGTTTCAGTATCCCTTTCTGTCCTTTCGGTCCAATGCAGACCACTGAGTTAACACTCTGTCGAACTCTAGATAGAGTTCCAATTCCTAAAAATTGTACATTTGCGTCTCTAAGAGGTCATTTTTGAGGCCAGGACTTTGAGTAATAATAGTTACATCCGTCCCAGCATCTACTAATCCAGAAATAACTTTATTATTAATTTTCACTTTCAACCTGACTACCTCTAGAAGGAGAGAGCCTTTGGCATGCTCAATCCTAAATGGGATGTCTTTGTCACAACCCTCCCCTCAGTGCTCAGGAACCTATGAAGAAGAGTGGCTGGAATGATTGCAAGAACCACAAGGAATGGGCAGCATCAAGGAAACTGTTTCTAGGACACAATACAACAGATGCACATGTGAACTCACAGAGTCTGTGAACAAGACATGGAGAAGCTCAAGCTTGTGGTGATTTCTTGGTTGGACAAATAAAGCTTGTCATTGCCTTTTATCATTAATAGAAGCTTGCCAAAATATGCATTTCTCATTTTGTCCATTCACACTTGATTCTTCATCACTATTCAAACTACCATCTAGAGCTGTATCATTTTTCAGAATGGGCAAAGAACTATCTATTGGTCCTGTGAGAGATTGTCTTCCATGGCTACTGAGAATGACCCGACACTTTCTCGTTGTGGGGGACTTCTTGAGTCCCCCTTCAGGGTTTCCCGAACTTAATGGGTTTCCTTATAAGTCCCTGATCGATCTACATTCATTGGTCCAGTGTCTGCCCTTACCACATCTTCTACACAATGCAGAAGGCTGTGGCTTTCCATATGAGGCATTGTTAGAATTTGTTTGTCTACAATTTCTCTTAGTATGTCCCATTTTACCACAGTTGAAACATCTAGGTTCCTGGTGCCTTCGTGGTCTCCAGGGGAAGGCTCTTCCCACCCAAGGTTCTCGTTCATAGTAGTGGTAACCTCTAGCCTCTTGGTACCTATGTTGACCTCTGTAAGGTGATTCTCCTTGCCAAGCCCTTACATCCTCACCTCTAGAACTTTTAATTTCTTGTTGCCTTTTTAAACCTTTTGAAATGCCTTCTCCTACATAAGCTCCAGTATCTTGTACATTATAATCAATTTTGGCTGCATACAAACCCATTCTTCCAGTGTAGCTGATCTTTAAATGCAATATTGGGTTTGCATTTTTATAAGCCATTGTATATATAATTGATTGTCTTGTTTCTGGATCTGTTACCTGTAATTCTACTGCCCTAGTTAACCTTTGTAAGAAGCCCTGGAACTGTTCTGTAGGTCCCTATTCTATTCTGGTATAAGCTTCTAGGCGTTCTCCTGGCTCACGAACCTTATCCCAAGCATTTAATGCTGCTTTCCTGCATGGAGACAGTATATCGTCATCATATTCAGCCTGAACCTGTGGGTCAGCATATATACCCTGACCAAGAAGCTTATCTAGAGGGGCTTCAAAACCTTCCTTTATGCCCTGAAACTCTAGGAGCTTGTCCTCTTCCCTTACTAATGCCCTCCATTGTATTTGGCATGAATTCTCAAGTACAGCTGCAACCAATCGTTCCCAATCTGTGGGTGTCACCCTGGTAAAGGTTGCCCATGAATGTAATAGCTGTTTTACGTATGGGCTATGGAGACAGTATGAGACAACTGATTCTTTAATATTCTTAAGATCCTTCAGCTGTATAGGTTGCCATTCATAAGCCATCCGTCCATGAGGGTGTTTCTTAGAAGCTGGCTTTTCTACCATGGTAGCTGGGTACACTAATGGTGTATGAGTAACAACCTTAGAAGAATAGTCACGATATCTGGGTGGAGTAGGTGCCTGGGATTGGAGTGATTCTGCTTCTGAGGCATCCCAATGATCTTTAAGCCTAGCAATGATATCCTTTTGAAAAGTTTCAATCTCCTTAATCATAAGAGATTCAAAGCACGTTAGTGAATCTGTGAATTGCTCTAACTGTTCATCTACATGTTTTTCTAGGTCTTTAATACGATCATCCTTAGGCAGCATCTGGATGGCATGGAAACTGCCTTCTAGGTATTGGAGTCTAGATTCAAGGTCATAATTTGCTGATTTTGAGTCCTCAGCAATCGACCGTATGGACCTATGTAATCTGTCACCCCTGTACTGTAAATTATCTTCCAAACATTCAATCTAGACTCAAATTTGTGATCTGCTACCCTAAGTAGGAGTGGCTACAGTTTCCCCTACACTTAGGGTCATCTGACCTCAGTGATCTGTGCTCTGGATCCGAGTTAGGGGGCAAACTCTGACACATCGAATCCCAGTAGCAGTTCTGCATCCATCTGCCTGCACAGGGATTCCATGGGCTGTTTCTGGTCCCATTCATCATCACTATTTAGAGTGATCTGGCAATAGTGATCTGTGCTCTGGATCCGAGTTCTGGAGTGAGCTCCTACATGTCAACAGGCTCAGTGGCTGTGGTTTATAAATCGGCTGGCCCAGGTAGGCCAGGTGATGTTTCTGGTTCCATTTGTCATCACTGCTTCCAGTCATCAGACACCAGTGATCTTTGCTCCTGATCCAAGTTCGGTGGAGGCCTTGGACAAGCTGAGCCCCATTAGTAGTTCTGCATCCATATGCTGGCCCAGGATCCGAGTTTAGGGGCTGTATATGACACGCCGAGTCCCAGCAGATCCGTGGAGTTCAGGGGCTGTTTCTCTTCCATTCATCATCATTGCTCAGAGACATCTAACACCAGTGATCTTTGCACAGGATCCAGGTTGGCAGGGAGATCCTACACACTGAGGCCCAGTGGCAGTTCTGGGTCCATCTGTAGGCCCATGAAGGTCAGGGGCTCTTTCTGTTTCCATTCATCATCATTGCTTAGAGTCATCTTACAGCAATGATCTGTGCACTGGCCCCAGTTTTGACAGCGAGATCCCACACACCATCGCCAAGTGGCACTTCTTTGTTCATCTGCTGGCCCAGGAAGGCCAGGTGATATTTCTGGCTCCAATCGTCATCATTGCTTAGAGTCATCTGACACCTGTGATCTTTGCTCCTGATCCAAGTTCGGTGGAGGCCTTGGACATGCCAAGGCCCAATGGCGGTTCTGGGTCTATCTGACAGCCCAGGTAAGCATGGTTCTGTTCCGTTTGTCGTCACTGTTTACAGTCATCTGACACCATTGATCTTTTCTCCTGAACAGAGTTCAGCTGTGGGCTCAGAAACACCAAGTCCCAGTGGCCGCTCGGTGTTAATCTGCCAGCAAGGGATCTGATTTTGGCAATAGGTTCTAAAATACAGAGGCACAGTGTCAGTTCAGTGTCCATCTGCTTCACCAGGTGGAGCAGAGGTTGTTTCTGGTTACATTCATCGTCACTGCTTAGAGTCATTTAACACCGATGATCTGTGCACCTGATCTGGGTTTGATGGCATTCTCAGACACTCCAAGGCCCAGTGGAAATTCTGTGTCCGTCTACCAGCCCAGGATCCGAGTTCAGCAACAGGCTACGAAACGCCAAGGCCCATAGGCATTTCTGTATCCATCTTCCAGTCACAGGTGTCCAGGACCTTTTTCTGCTTCCTGTTGTCATTGTCACTGGTCAGAGTCATCTTACACCAGTAATCTGTGTGCCAGATCCAAATTCTGTGATGTCTCACTCTCGAGGTCCCAGTGGCAGTTCTGTGTCCTCTGCCGGTCCAAGAAATCCAGGTTCTGTTTTCAGTTCCATTCATCGTCACTGCTTAGAATCATCTGATGCCAGTGATCTGTGTGCATGATCTGAGTTCGATAGCATTCTGAGTCACCCCAAGGCCCAATGGCAGTTCTGTGTCCATCAGCCCGCCCAAGATTCAAGTTCAGCAACAGGCTCCGAAATGCCAAGGCCTGGTGGCAATTCTGTGTCCATCTGCCGGACCAGGGATTTCAGAGACTGTTTCTGCTTCTATTTGTCCTCACTGCTTAAAGTCATCTGACACCAGTGATCTATGCACCTGATCAGAGTTCAGGAAGGAGCTCTGTCAAGCGGAGGCCCAGTGGCAACTCTGTGGTTATCTGCCAGCCCAGATTCTGAATTCAGAAAGGGTTTCTAAAATATCAAGGCTCAGATTAAGTTCTGTGTCCATCTGCAGGCCCGAGGAGGTCAGGTGCTGTTTCTGTTTCCATTCATCGTCATTGCTTAGAGTAATCTAACACCAATGATCTGTGCACTGGATCCAGTTTTGGCAGCAAGATCCTACACAGCAAAGCACAGTGTGTCCTTCGCTTGGCCAGGTGGCCGGGCGATGTTTCTGGTTCCATTCTTTGTCACTGCTTATAGTCATCAAACTCCAGTGATCTTGCTCCTGATCCAGGTTCAGTGAAGGCCTTGGACATGCCGAGGCCCATTTGCAGTTCTGCATATATATGCTGGCCCAGGATCTGAGTTCGGCAGCATTATACAACATGCTGAAGCCCAGTGGCAGTTCTGTGTCCAGCTGCCGGCCTAGTTAAGCAAGGTTCTGTTTCCCTTTCCATTCATTGTCACTGCTTAGAGTCATTTGACACCAGTGATCTCTGCTCCTGATCCAAGTTCAATGGTGTTCTACCACACGACAAGCCCCAGTAGTAGTTTTTTGTCCAACTGCCAGCCCAGGATCCGAGTTCAGCAGCAAGCTCCCAAAAGGCAAGGCTCTTTGTTCGTTCTGTGTCCATCGGCCCGGCAAGGTAACTCAGGTTCTGTTTCTGGATCCATTCGATATCACTGCTTAGAGTCATCTGACACCAGTGATCATTGCTCCTGGTCTGAGTCGGTGGCTGGCTTGGACATGCCAAGTCCCAGTGGCAGTTCTGCATTCATATACTGGCCTAGGATCTGAGTTCAGCAGAGGTATATGGCACTATGAGGGTCAGTTTCTGTTCTGTATTCAACCTCCGGGCCAGGTAAGCCAGTTTCTGTTTCCAGTTCCACTTGTCTTCACTGCTTAGAGTCAGCTGAAACCAGTGATCTGTGCTCTGGGATCCGAGTTCTGAGGCGAGCTCCTACACTCATAGACCAAGTGTCAGTTATTGATTCATCTGCCCACTTAGGATTCGAGTACTGCCTTGGTCCCCCACACGACAAAAACCTAGTGGCAGTTCTGTGTCCATCTGCCGGTCCATGGAGGCCAGGGTCTATTTCTGGTCAATTTGTCATCATTGCTTAGAGTCATCCAACAACAATGATATGTGCATCAGATCCAGGTTTTGAAGCGAGCTCTTACACACCCAGGCACAGTGGCATGTCTGTGTCCATCTGCAAGCCCATGAGATCAGGGGCCAATTCTGCTTCCACCTGTGATCTATGTGATGGATCTGAATTCAACGGTGTTCTCTGACATGGCAAGATCCAGTGACAATTCTTTGTCCAGCTGCCAGCCCAGGATCATAGTTCAGCAACAGACTCTGAGATGCTAAGGCCCCCTGGCATTTCTGTGTCCATCTGTCGGACCAGGGAGTCCAGGGGCTGTTTCTGCTTCCATTTGTCGTCACTGCTTACAGTCATCTGACACCAGTGATCTGTGCACTGTATCCCAGTTTGAGGCATGCTTCTGGTTACTGTTACCTTGGAAAAATTGTTCAAATGCTTTTAAGGAGGAATGCCCTATTACCCAGGTTGTGCATTAATGGACAAAATCATGAAAATACACATATTAATGAACGAAATTTGAGTTTTGAATGGAAGCTTCTTCCAGGAAATTTTAAATTCCATATCTTAGATTGGATTGAAGGTTCATTGGACTGCAGGTACTTGGGTGCATCAAATGATGTCAGAAGCAAACAGGGTTCATGAGGCAGAGACAGCATACTCCTTGAGAATAAGAGACCCACCAGTGGACCTGGTATTCACATATCTCAGCCTACACTAAGCTTTGGTTTGTCTATGTGTCTCTCTGTCTGTATGTCTGAATTTTCAACTCTAATTCTCTATCATTCACTGTCACTGTCTCTCTGTGTATGTCCCTTCACCCTGGTGGGCTGCCTGCTGTAACTCATCCTGGAATGTACTGGAACTGTTTGCTAGCTGAGCCGCGCCTCTGTCTCTCTGTCTCTCTCACTTGCTCTCACTCTCTAGTAATCTCTCACTATCTCTCTCTCCTTCTGTCTTTTCTTCTGCAACCTGGATGAATACCAGCAGCTCTGGACTGTCTCAGGACTGTTATTACCAAATCTGACCGTTTTGTATCTCTGTCTGTATGTGTCTCCCTTGATGTGTGTGTTTCTCTCTCTCTCTTATAGAGTATTGAAGAGCATGCTAAACGACTCAAAAATGGCAAAATTAAGGTGATTTTTATTGTTCTATAGATATCCTTCGTTTTCAAACAAGTGAATGCCTTCAGCCATGTTGCTTGTATCAAAAGAAGGCAGGAGATATGTCTCCAATTTATGTTTTTGGCACACCAAAAGTTTTCCTTTAGGTTCCAGTGACCTGAATGGGACCCATGCAAAGAGATCCAA
>NW_023277203.1:0-22430 GCF_003668045.3 Cricetulus griseus | reverse complement strand
GGAGGACTCTATTTCTTTCCTGTCATAGAGGATAGGAGGCTCAGACACAAGAGGGAACACAGTCAAGGTGACAAATTGAGGAGATAGCAGAGTTGGGACTGACACCTATGTGGGGTGGGGTGTGTGTGTGTGTGTGTGTGTGTGTGTGTGTGATTTTTTGTTTCTGCTCTCCAATCCCCTCCTCTCACCTCTAGATAAGGACCAAACCCAGGGCTTTGCTTGCTAGGCAAGCACTCTACCACTGAGCTAAATCCAACCCTCGCTGTGTTCATTTTTGAGGCAAGATCTCACGTAGCCCAGGCTGGCCTTGAACTATGCAATTGAGGATGACCTTGAACTTCTGATCCTTACCAAGGACTGGGGTTACAGGTGTGCACCACCATGCCTGGCATTTGTGATGCTTGGTATACAACCCACTGTAAGCGGGGCATGGTGGTGTACCCCTTTAATCCCAGCACTCGGGAGACAGAGGCAGGAGGTTCTCCGTGAGTTTAAGGCCAGCCTGGTCTACAGAGAGAGTTCCAGGGCAGTCAGGGCTACACAGAGAAACCTTTTCTCAAAAAAACCAAAAATAAATAATAAATAAACAAGCGTAATAAAACTAATTTTAAAGTCTCATTGTAACCAAGCAGGGTGACATGTTCGCAAGCCTAGCTCTCAGAAAGCTTTTGGGTTTGCTGTCTTGAGCTACAATTAAGACTAACACAGGAAGCTGAAAACACTATCATTGTCCCATTGTACAGATGAGCAGAGAGAGGCTCCAGAGACGCTGAGGGGTTGGTCAAAAATAAGTGGCTAGCTGAGACCCAAACCCTGAGTAATCTACAGTTCATGAAACCCCATATGGAACGTAGTCAAGACAGATAAACAAGGACGTGCTGTAATCCCAGCAGAGGCAGGAGGATTGCTGCAAGTTTAAAGCCAGCCTAGCCTACAGAGCGAGGCACCATCTCAGAACAAGTCAAGAGAATCAGGGGAGCTGGGTGAGGCTTGCCTGGTGTAGGTGCACACTGAGATACAGGCACTGCCATGAGGGAATGTCTGAGACCCTGACTTTCCACACAGAATAATGCCACCAATATTTCCACCAGGGACAACCTCCAGGGCAAAAGAGACACACTGGCTGCTGTATGGGAGAGCAAGGCTTCTGTTGAGGGGCCCAGAATAGGCTTTGGATAATACAGCAGAAATGAAAACATGGTTGGGGAGACTGAGGCCGGAGGGTCATGAGTTCTAATCCAGCTTGGATTGCATAGGGAGACATATGTATGAGGGAGAGGCAGGTGGCTCTCTGAGTTTGAAGCCAGGCTGGTCTGCAAGGCATTAGGCTGTGTGTGTGTGTGTGTGTGTGTGTGTGTGTGTGTGTTGCTCACGCACACATGTGTGCATATATATGTGTCTCAAAACAAGGAAAAATAGCTATGATGGTGATTTTTAGGGTCTAAGTTGTTGTGGGTTGGTGAGCCTCCTGTGTGTGGCAGAGCCCGAGCCTTGGCCGTGATCACTTCAGTTGAAAGCCTGAGAGCAGGATAAGGACAGGCAGGTTTGCAGAACAGGGTAGTTACTATTGCTATTGTTTGGTCAGCTCATCCCCAGTGCCTGGCCTGCCCACCTTATTTATTTTCCCTGTTTCATGTCTCATCTTGTTACTTAGCAATGGCAGCCTTTCCTCCTGGGCCTCTGGTTGATGTTTATTTTGGGGATGTTTGCAGGCAGCTCTTTAGGTAAGCCTAGACTTGGGTGGTATAGAGAGGAAAGAACCGGAGGTGAAACTGACAAGAGGCTGCCCAGCCTGGTGTTTACTATGTAGGGTTATGCTACCCAAGCCCTGGCCCTGTAGGGGTCCGCCTCCCTGTTTACTTCTGAGTTGTCTTCAGCCTGACCCCCCCTGGCTAGAAAACAGATGAAGGGGGTTTCAGACAGGTGGATTGGGTAAGGATCCCAAACCTTCCCAAGGCAGGTGCTCTTAACTGCTGAGCCATCTCTGCAGCCCCCACTTAAGCTTTTCTTTAATTCCTTTTCTCAAACTGGAAGCTTATCTCTCTGTGGTCTTGTCCTGAGGTCCTCACTCCCTTTATGCCATTTAGCATTGGGTTTTTTTTTTTTGTAGTTGTTTGTTTTATCTTCTTTAGCATTGGCCTTGGCTCTGTTACATTTCCTGGTGCCTCTTTTCTCTCAAACTGTACATTTTATATTTCTCTTTGTCCAGATTAATCCTTTTTTTTTCATTATAGATAGCCTTGAGAGTGACCATTAATACATAGTCAATACTAGGCTGTCTTGAAATCTCCTCTGCCAACACCATTAATGCAAAACTCTTCAAGTTAACCTCAGGCAGACTGTTAGGACCACGGCAAAAAGCAGCCACATTCTTTACCAAGAATATCACAAAAAAATAGTTTCTAGGACACCTATTAATATTCTTTCCCTATGAATCTTCTTGACCTGGTTACCACAGTTCACATCTGCCTCAGCACATGGTCCATACTTCTACTAGGATGGCCTAGTAAGCCCCACATAAAGTGTCCAACCACTTTTCTTTTTGTTTTTGTTTTTGTTTTTTGAGACAGGGTTTCTCTGTGTAGCTTTGGAGCCTATCCTGGCACTCCCTCTGGAGACCAGGCTGGCCTCGAACTCACAGAGATCCTCCTGCCTCTGCCTCCCAAGTGCTGGGATTAAAGGTGTGTGCCACCAACCCTCGGCCCCCTTTTACTTTTATAAACCACGTTTGCCTATGCACCATGTCTGTCTCTTCTTTATCCACAGTCAGTCCTTTGTCCCTCTCAAATACTCTTTCCCCTTTTTCCTTGTCCCCTTCCCTTCCCCCTCGTCCCCTATCTCCTTTACTACCCCATCCTAGCCCATTCTGGCACAGACCTACCCCCTTTCCTGTTCTTAAAAAATAACACCCGCGAGGTCATTTGCTGCTGTTTTCTGTCTGAGTCAGAAAGCAGCCACTGTAACTTTTCTTCCCCTATTAATAAAGAAAAGAAGCTGGGCGTTGGTGGCGCTCGCCTTTAATCCCAGCACTCGGGAGGCAGAGGCAGGCGGATCTCTGTGAGTTCGAGGCCAGCCTGGTCTCCAGAGCGAGTGCCAGGATAGGCTCCATAGGTACACAGAGAAACCCTGTCTCGAAAAACCAAAAAATAAATAAGTAAATAAATAAACAAAATAATAAAGAAATAAAAGAAAATGCCTCCATAAAATCAGACTACAGGCAAGTCTGTATGGCATTTTAAAAATTAGTGATTGATGGGAGAAAGCCCAGCCTATTGTAGGTGGGGCCAACCTTGGCCTGATGGTCCAAGGTTCTATAAGAAATCAGGCGGGGTCCCTGCTTTGCTTGAGCTCCTGTTGTGACTTCCATTGATGATGAACAGTGATGTGGACATGTAAGCCAAATAAACCCTTTCCTCCCTGAGTTGCTTTTAAAGGTCGTGTTGTTTCACCAACCTAAGATGGCATTCTACAAAAGTTAGAATGGGTTTGGTGGTTCAAGCCTGCAGTTCTAGCAATGCGCAGGAGCTCAGTAGAAGACCGAACGTTCAGAGCCAGCTTAGCTGCACAGTGAATTCAGGACCAAGCTGAGTGTCATGACAGAACCCTGTCTCATAAAACTGAGATAAAAAAAGAAAGAAAAGTCTGGTGTAGTGGTGTACACCCGTCATCCCAGATCTTAGGAGGAAGATCAAGAGTTCGAGTTCGTGGCTATTCTGGGCTACACTAATTCCTCTGATGAATTAGTATAGTACTGTGTAACAGGGATCCTAAATCATTAAAATACTACTGGGTTGTTGAGATGGCTCGGCAGGAAAAGGTGCTTGTTGCTAAACCTGAAGATGTGAGTTTCAACCCCTGGGGCCCACATGGTGCGAGGGAGGCCACATATATGAAACACACTCACATATAAACATACATATCTGTTATACTATGTTTACACCACACACACACACACACACACACACACACACACGTGCGCGCGCACTGTAACAGGGTCTTGCTGTAACCCAGGCTGTCCTATAGTTTGCCAGCCTCCTGCCCCAGTCTTCTGAGTGCTGGAATGACAGCTGTGCCTCACCACTCGGGCGCAGTTCCCACTAGTACTTATCTCTTGTTTCATTTCAGGCCACGTCTCTTTCTCCCACCTCTGCCAGACTCTCCCAAACAAACCCCAGTCACACTGTCATTTCAACCATAAATACAGATGGTCCTGCACGGAAGGATGGTTTGACTCATGATATTTTGACTGTACGATGCTGGAGAAGAGATACACATTCAGTTGGATCTGTTCCCCCCCTGCTAGGGATAGGCAGGAAGCTGAAGATGCTGGGTGGAGGAGGCGAGCCCCTGCTGCAGGCCCTGGGACTTGGTTCTCTCCTCCCTCCAAGTAAGTACCAGAGATAGAACTCAGGCCATCAATTGGCGCAGAAGCCTGTGCTTCCCCCCACTGTGCCATCTCTCTGGCTGCAAATCTAGAAATTTTAAAAGGACCAGAAAAAAAAAAAAACAAACCAAACAAACAAACAAGAAAACCAGACACCAGGCAAGATAGTTCAGTGGGTAAAGCCACTCGTAGCACAACGCTGGGGACCTGAATTCAGTCCTTAGATCACAAAGATAAGAGGAGGGGACCAAGTCCATGAAATCGACCTTCATTCTTCATCCTTACACTCTGGGATGCACCCCCTCCTCCAGTAATAATAATAAATGAAACCAAGAGGTAAGGCTAGTTACAGTGAGTGATAGATGCCTTTAACATCTGTACTTGGTGGGCAGAGGGAAGTGGATCTCTGGGAGCTTGAGGCCTCCTTGGTTTACGTGTCAAGATGCAAACAAGTAAGCAAATAAAACAAAAAGCGAGCAACCATATGCCATTTTCTGCTGTCCTTTTTCTGGGTCACTGTGTACAGTCCTGCCTAAGGTTGGTGCGTTGCTTCCACGTTGTAGATGTGGGGCATTCCCTCAGAATTTTCATAGGAAGCTGTGGATACACAGCCAGGAAGTCTTCATGGACACAATGTCAGGCCATTTCTGTTGTTATAACCAAACACCGGAGACCGGCTCATTTCTAAGAAACAAATCTATTTTTCACAGTGCTGCAGGCCACGAAGTCCAAGATCATGTTGGCAGGTTTCACGGTGAGGTTTCTTTTTCTTTTCTTTCTTTCTTTCTTTCTTTCTTTCTTTCTTTCTTTCTTTCAAATATTTATTTGTTTACCATGTATACAGTTCATGCCAGAAGAGGGCACCAGATCATATTAGAGATGGTTGTGAGCCACCATGTGGTTGCTGGGAATTGAACTCAGAACCTCTGGAAGAACAGTCAGTGCTCTTAACCCCTGAGCCATCTCTCCAGCCCCTCGTGGTGAGGTTTCTGTCTCTGTTTCGGGGATGGTGCCTCTGGTGCTGTGTGCTCTCACAGGAGATAGCAGAATGGAAAACAGGTACACACATCTCTAAGCGGTTTTGTAGGGGTCATCCGGGTAGCTCTCACAGTCTCTCTCTCTCTCTCTCTCTCTCCTCTCTCTCTCTCTCTCTCTCTTCTGTGTGTGTGTGTGTGTGTGTGCGCGCGCGCGCACGCGTGTGTGTCTGTCTGTCTCTGTAAAGATTTATTTATTTATAATGTATACAGTGTTCTGCTTCCATGTCTGCCTACATGACAGAAGAGGACACCAGGTCTCATTTCAGATGGTTGTGAGATACCATGGAGTTCCTGGAATTGAACTCAGGTCCTCTCAAAGAGCAGTCAATGATCTTAACCTCTGAGCCAACTCTCCAGCCCTGTCTCTCTCTCTCTCTCTCTCTCTCTCTCTTTTGTTTTTTTGAGACAGGGTGTCTCTGTGTAGCTTTGGAGCATATCCTGGCACTTGCTCTGGAGTCCAGGCTGGCCTCGAACTCACAGAGATCCACCTGCCTCTGCCTCCCGAGTGCTGGGATTAAAGGCATGCGCCACCAATACCCGTTTTTTTTTTTTTTAAGGATTTATTTAATGTACTTTGGGGCTTTGCCTGCATGAATGTCTGTATGAGAGTGTCAGATCTCCTGGAATTGGAATTATAGACAGTTGTGGGCTGCCATGTCGGTCCTGGGAATTGAACCCGGGTCTGTTGGAAGAGCAGCCAGAGCTCTTAACCACAGGGCTATCTCTCCAGCCCCTTCATGGTGTCTCTTAAAGGTCCCACCTCTACATACTGTTGCATTGGAGATTAAGTTCCAACATGAATTTTGGAGAGACATACTCAAACCATAAGAGGTGATCAAGTTTGGTTTGTTTGTGTTGGGGATTGCAACCCAGGGACTTATCAATGCTACTAAGATATGTAGGCCAGGCTGGAGAGATTCCTCTGCTTCTGCTCTCCTGAGTGCTGGGATCAAAAGGCTTGTGACAGATCCTGTTAGGGCTTTTGTAGACAACTGCAGGAAAGATTCTACATTGTCTTGGTTAAATCAGTGACCCATGGGCTGGAGGATGTAGTTCAGTGGTAGAGCCCCTGCCTAGAATCCCCCAGTGAGGGGCTGGGGTGTGGCTCAGTGTAGAGCCCCTGCCTAGAATCCCCCAGTGAGGGGCTGGGGGCGTGGCTCAGTGGTAGAGCCCCTGCCTAGAATCCCCCAGTGAGGGGCTGGGCGTGTGGCTCAGATGTAATATGCTCTTCCAGCATGTATTAAGCCCTAGGTTGGATTCCCAATACCAGAGCACAGAGAACAAAACAGAAAAGGAAGTAATCAGCGTGGTAATATTTTGAGAGCATGGGAAGATCCTGTTGAGGATAAATTCCAACAGTTTTAAAGTGCTCACTATTATAAGGGAAGAGATGGTGTGCTTTTCGCTCTTTAAGTGGGACCCGGGGCAGGGAGGAAAACGGGGGCCAGCAAGTGAAAGGATAGCTACGAGGGTTAGTTTGAGTTCCTGAAGGGCATTTTCTCTCTCTCTCTCTCTCTCTCTCTCTCTCTCTCTCTCTCTCTCTCTCTCTCTTTTGGTTTTTTCGAGACAGGGTTTCTCTGTGGCTTTGGAGCCTGTCCTGGCACTCGCTCTGTAGATCAGGCTGGTTTCGAACTCACAGAGAATCCACCTGCCTCTGTCTCTGCCTCCCGAGTGCTGGGATTAAAGGCGTGCACCACCAACACCCGGCCCCGAAGGGCATTCTTTTCCTTGTCTACAGCCAGCTTGTGCCTAGAGTGGCACCTGGTCGCAGATTCCATGAATGGAAATAGAAATGAATGTGTGGGCGGAATTTAGCCGGAAGTTGCTCTTATTTCCCAGGAGTGTGTGTGGGTGTGTGGGTGTGCGCTATGGTACAAGTGTCTGAGGATAATGCCCCAGAGTGATGAGTCAGTTTTCTCCCACTCTGTGGGATCTGGGGGACCCAACTCACCTTATTCAAACCCATGAGCTAGAGTTTTTAATCCACTGAGTCAGGAAGATTTCCAGTTCAAATACATCCTGGGCTATAGAATGAGACTTTGTCTTAACACAAAGCAAGACACCAGAGGCGTGGCTCAGAAGGTAAAGGCCCTTCCCATACAAGCCTTACTGGGTTTGATCCCTGGGAGCAAAAGGGATGGAAGAAAAAAAAAAAAAAGATCTCTCCAAAGCTGCTTTTGACTTCCACGTGTGTGTGAGTGGCACACCCACGCTATAATGATAAAAATAAATAAATAAAAAGAAGTCTCTGGGATGGAATGAAGTGGGGTGCATTATTAGAGGTGGAAGGAATCTCGTGCAAAAAAAAAAAAATGATCTCGCACACACATGCCACGGCTCATGTATGTACGTCAGAGGACAACGTGTTAGTTCTGTGGGTACCAAAGATGAAACTCAGGTCCTCAGGCTACCCGATGAGCCAGCTAACCAGTCCTCACACGGGACACGTATGAGTGTCTTAACTTGCAAAGGATAAATAAAAGCTCACGTGATTGGTCCCATATGGACCTCCATGAGGTCAAGCTGCAGAGCCATGCATGATATGGGAATTTGCAGACCACTGTGGATGACCTGGAATTCACATGGGGACAAGCAGGAGGACTGACATGATGGGAATGGGGTTTGCCCTTGTAGTAGATAGCTACATATTTCTCTTTCTTCCTAAAATAAGGAGATGTATTCTGTTCACATTTACGTGTATGTACGCACATCCGTGTGGCATGTGTGCATTGGATCACTCAGAATTTGCGTTACGGGTGGTTGACAGCTCCCCAAAATGGGTTCTGGGACTCAACTCAGATCCTGTGTGAGAACATCTCTCCAACGTCCCTGTTTCTTTTAAAAGTCAATTTGTTTTTATGTAATGTGTGTCAATGTTTTTGTTTGTTTGTTTGTTTTGGTTTGGTTTGGTTTTTCGAGACAGGGTTTCTTTGTGTAGCTTTGGAGCCTATCCTGGCACTCGCTCTGGAGACCAGGCTGGCCTCGAACTCACAGAGATCCACCTGCCGAATGCTGGGATTAAAGGCGTGCAATGCCACCAACGCCCGGCTGTGTGTCAGTGTTTTGCTTGCATCTATGCCTGTGCACCATGTGTATGCCCAGTATCTGAGGAGGTCAGAAGATGATGTCAGATCCCCAATAAGCAGAGTTATAGAGGTGGCCTAATCTGGGTGCTGGAAACCCAACCTGGTCCTCTGCAAGAGCAGTGAGTGCTCCTAACCACTGAGCTGTCTCCCCAGTCCCTCTCCTGTTTTTCTTTTTCTATTTGAGACTGGAGTCTTGTGTAGCCTCATCAGGCTGAGCATGCCCTTCGACTCCTGATCCTCTTGCTTCTATGTCCAGAGTGCTGGGGTTACAGTGGTGGTTCACCATGTCTTTTGAAGAGGGAGACTGTGTCCTTCCCTGTATTTCTCTCACTATTTGGGGATCCCAAGGGGACCCTAATAAAAACTGTATGCTACCACATAGAAATTTGGGTGACCTTAATGATGGTATTGAGGCTCTCTGGTTTAGTCTCTGCCTCTTAGGTAAAATGAGTCATACCTGGAAATAATAATTAGCACCTGGTTTGTGAATGCCTTACAAGCAGATATCGCAGGCCTCACAATCTGTAGTTGTTTGAAAGCAAATGGCTCCCAGCTCGACAGTGGTGGTGTACGGCTTTGATCCCAGCACTCGGGAGGTAGAGGCAGGCGGATCTCTGTGAGTTGAGACCAGCCTGGTCTACAAAGTGAGTTCCAGGACAGGCTCCAAAGCCACAGAGAAACCCTGTCTCGAAAAACCAAAAAAGAAAAAGAAAAGAAAAAAAAAAAAAAAAAGGAAAATGGTCCCCAAAGGGAGTGGCACTATTAAGAGGTATGCCTTTGTTGGAGTAGGTGTGGCCTTGTTGGAGGAAGTGTGTCACTGTGGGGGGTGGGCTTTGAAGTCTCCTGTGCTCAAGTTATTCCCAGTGTGGACAGTTCACTTCCTGTTGTCTGCAGATCAAGATGAAGGACTCTCAGCTTCTTCTCCAGCACCATGTCTGCTTGCATGCCACCATGTCAGGGTCTCAGCCGCCAAGATGGTAATGGACGAAACCTCTGAAGCTAAGCCACCCCATTAATGTTTTCCTTTGTAAGAGTTGTCATGGTTATGGTGTCTCTTCACAGCAATAGAAACCCTAACTAAGAAACAATCCTGGGGCTGGAGAGATGGCTCAGAGGTTAAGAGCACTGACTCTGCTCTTCCAGAGGTCCTGAGTTTAATTCCCAGCAACCACATGGTGGCTCACAACCATCTGTTAAGAGATCTGGTGCCCTCCTCTGGTGTGCAGATGTACATGGAAGCAGAATGCTGTATACATAATAAATAAATGAAATCTTTAAAAAAAGAAAAGAAAAAGAAACAATCCAAACACAAATCATGGAAAGACAGAGTCATAGGGAATGTTGTCTGCTCCATGATCACACAGAAAGCCTGTGACTGAGTCAGGGTCTCTGTTCTTAGCTATTAGGCCTGGCTTTGCACCAAGCTGGGAGCCAAGTCCTGTGTCCTCCCAGCTTTCACAATCTCTGCTCAGGTTTTGATCCTGGCTGCCCAGGGAAGGTGGGTACAGTAAATGTGATCATTGCAGGGTCAGGTGAGACCCCAAGTTTTGCGTTGGATCCCCTTATCTGGCAAGACAGGAGTCAGAAAATTGGGTATGTTTGCTCACACCTGTAATTGTATTTGAGAGGGGGAAGCAGGAGGGTCAGGGGTTCAAGATCAGCCTCAGCTGTATAATGAGTTTGAGGCCAGCCGGGGATATTTGAGACTCTGTTACAAAACAAAAACAAAAGACCAAATCAGGAGAGGGATAGGCAGTCTGGGTGAGTGTCTTTCGGAGCTTAGTATATTTGTAAGCCGTTACAGTGTGTCTACTCCCTGGGTATGTGAGCATTTGACATTACCACCATTGGATAAAGGTTTTGGGTGGAGTTTGCATGACTTCAGCCCCCATCTTGCCTCACTATTTGTGTGGCTTTGGGGATGCTTCTTAATATCACTGTCCCTTCCTTTCCTGGTCTGTAAGATGGACAGAAACGGCTTATCTCATAGGTGCTATGAGGATTGAAGGAGAAGGCATAAAATAAGTTCCCAAAAGCTCTCCATGGGGGCTGGCGAGAGGCTCAGTGGACAAAGTGCTAACTGTGCGTGTGTGATGACCTGAGTTAAGTTCCCAGCACTCCCATAAATTTGAGGTGGGCGTGACAGCCCATTTGTAATTCCAGTGTTTGGAAGGTAGAGACGGTGCAAGGGGCAAGCTAGCTAGCTAGTCATATTTGTGACCTCTGGGCTTCCTGAGAGATCCTCCTGCCCCAGGGAATGAGGTGGCTGTTCAAAAGTCTTCAGGACAGTTTATACCTTTTGTACTTAGTGTTAGCTCCGGGATTATGCTGTCTGTGACTTCTGCTGCATCTCCTGGGCTCCTACACCACGTCCTCAGCCCAGTCCTTCATTCCCAGAGCTAAACAGTATTGGCATCCTTTTCTTCTGTTCTTGGGTCCCTTAGGTGTGCCCACCGATGGCCTCAGTCCTCCAATTCCAGGCACAAAGACATTGAATCTCGCCTCCCCATCAGTTCCAGGTCTGGGTCTGCAGGAATCTGTGCACAAAACACCACCACCCCTCCCCCTCCTCCTGTGCTTGTTATCAAAGCACAGTTGGCACAGCTGTGCACACCTCAGTCTAGTCCCTCAATGCTGCATGTTTGTTGTTCAGTGCTGGGCATGGAGCCCATGGCCTTGGACATGGCTAGGTAAGTGCTCTACCACTGAGTCACACCCTAGCCCCTCACTGGGGGATTCTAGGCAGGGGCTCTACCACTGAGTCACACCCTAGCCCCTCACTGGGGGATTCTAGGCAGGGGCTCTACCACTGAGCTACGACCCCAGACCTCTTTATTTTTAAATTCTGAGACAAGTTTCCAGATGGTTTACCTAGCTGGCCTTGAATTCCCTCTGTAGCTCACATAAGACTGGACTTGAGATTTTCCTGCTTCAGTTTCCCTGAGTAGTTAAGAGGAGAGGCTGTGCCTCCGGACCCAGATACCCTAGATTTTGGGCAGCCACGAAAATTTGGAGTGGTGTAGGTCTTGAAGACTTGGCTGAAGTCTTCACTTGGGGTGAGGGTTGACAGGTTACACATTGTACCAGGGCCTCCTGAGTCTCCTGGCTGGGCACTGGAGTATGGTAGCAGAAGCCATGAGGGTAATATCTTGTGACCACTGAAGATCTAGCCCTGTTACCTTTCAGCAGTGCCTTTCTTTTCATGTCAATCTTTTCTTTCTATATGAACTGCCATTCTTTCATATTTTAAAAGCAATTTTAAAAAGTCAAAAAACAAAACAAAACCAGGCAGTGGTGGCGCACGCCTTTAATCCAGCACTGGGGAGGCAGAGGCAGGCAGATCTCTTTGAGTTGGAGGACAGCCTGGTCTATAGAGCAAGTTCCAGGGCAGCCAGGGCTGCTACACAGAGAAACCCTGTCTCAAAAATCAAACAAACAAAACAAAACAAAAAAAATTATGATTTTGTGTGCATGGGTGTTTTGCCTGCTTGCATGTCTGTGTGCCACATATGTTCCTGTGGCGTTCAGGAAAGGGTGTCAGATTCCCTGGAACTGGAGTTACAGAGGGTTGTGAGCCACCATGTGTGTGCTGGGAATCAAACCCAGTTCCTCTGGAAGAGCAGTGTTCTTAATGGCTGAGCCATCTCACCAGCCAGGAATGGTCTTTCTTAAATTCAACAAAGCCCCCAAAGCCCCAACTATATTTATTTACCCTGTTTGTATGCTTATTTGTGCACAGAGTGCACCATAGTGCATGTGTGGAGATTGGTGAACACCTTCGGGAAGTTGGTTCTTACCTCATGGGTTCCAGGATTCAGGCTCTAGCCACCATGGCTGGCGGCAAATGTTTTTACCCATTGAGTCGTCTTGGCAGGCCCTGTGACCTCTTTTTTGACAGTATCTCTGGGGATCCACAATCTTCGGGGCAGAGTGCTTGTAGGGTGATGTGGGGAGCTCCTGTCCCTGGAATCTCTCTCTCTCTCTCTCTCTCTCTCTCTCTCTCTCTCTCTCTCTCTCTCGCTCAATCTGTGTGTGTGTGTGTGTGTGTGTGTGTGTGTGTGTGTGTGTGTGTCGGTTTTCTGAGACAGGGTTTCTCTGTATAACAGTCCTGGAACTTGCTCTGTAGCCTGGGCTTGGCCTGAGACCCACCTGCTTCTGCCTCCCTGAGTGCTGGAATTAAAGGTGAGCACCACCACCACCGGCATGCATCTGGGATCTTTAGCGAACAAGCAATTGAATTTGAGTTTCCTGTGGTTTATAGAGTAGGCTGGAAGGTTTGGGGAAGCCCTTGACCTTGTCTTTAGGATACAAAGGCTAAAAGTAACAAAGCAAGTTGGCTCTTATGGGGAACACCTATAATCCTAGCACTCAAGGGGGTAAGGCCGGAGGATTATGAGCCTGAGACCGGTGTGTGAGTTGGTCTACTGCATGAGATCCTGTCTCCTGTCTCAAAAAAAAGTTAAAAAAGAAGAAAATTATACTTAATCTACTGATTTTTTTTTTTTTTAAGAATGGCATGGAGGTCCACATCTTTAATCCCAGCACTCAGGAGGCAGAAGCAAACTGGGTCTCTGTGAGTTCAAGGCCAGCCTGGTCTACATAATGAGTCAGGCTAGCCAGGGCATTATAGTGACATCCTTTAAAAGAAGGGAAGGAAGGAAGAAAGGAAGAAAAGAAAAGAGATATGTCTCAAATGTTAAGAGGTTTGGCTACCAGCGTCCACATGGTTGCTTACAACCGTCTGTAATTCCAGCTCCAGGGAGTCTGTTGACATCCTCTGACATCTGTGGGCACCAGGTACACACATGGCACATAGACATACATGAAGGCAGATCACTCATATACATAAACTGAAAATAAATGAATGAATAAATAAATAAAAGAACAGAAAGAAAAACAGTAAGAGTCAGGCTGTATGGTGGTGCATGCCTTTAATCCTAGTATTTGGGAGGCAGAGACAGTGAATTTCTATGAGTTTGAGGCCAGCCTGGTCTACATATCAAGTTCTAGGCCAGCTGGGGCGACATAGTGAGACACTTTCTCAAGTTTTTTTTTTTTTTTTTTCTAAAAGCCCAGAAAGCATGATGGTTCATTCTTGTAATTCTAGCTCTAGGGAGGCTGAGGCAGGAATATTTGCTGTGAGTTTGAGGCCAGCTTGGGCTACAGAGTTCTAGCATAGCCTAGGCTACAGAGTTCTAGGATAGCCTGGGCTACAGATCAAGATTCTGACTCAAAAACCCGAAGGGAAGGAATAAGTCTGAACCTTCTACACACATCTATCCTCATCATACCTTAGTCCTAACTTCAGCCATGGTCTGTATATATATATGACACAGGGTTTCACTATGTAGCCCTGGAACTCACTGTGTAGACCAGGCTGGCCTCGAACTCACAGAGATCCACCTGCTTCTGTCTCCCTAGCACTGTGGTTGAAGGTGTGTGCCACCCACCCCAGACTACTTCATTGTAGTTGTAACAAGCATCCTGTCTCTACAAAGTCAACCATTAAGTCATCTGACCCCAGCCTTAGCCTCAACTCCTTGGCCTAAGCTCTCCGGGTGCCTCCCTGACACCTCTCACAACCCCAGCCATAAACCAGTTTCTTTTGGTTTAGTTCTCTCTCGGAAGCCATTCCCAGGCTTATCTGATGGTCCTAACCTAGCTGTTCCCTAAGCTGAGACCTTACCAGAGGTTCACCTGGACCTTGATTCCAGCTTTCCTCTTAGTCCTTGGCCCCAATCAAATCTAGCCCTGACCTTGTCCATAACCCCAGCCTCTGTCTTGATTCCAAGTCTAGCTGTAACCAGGGTCTTGACTCTGTCACCCATCTCCCACCCCACCCTGCCATTTATTATTATTATGTGTGTATGGCATGTGTGCACGTGTGTGTGTGTGTGTGTGTGTGTGTGTGTGTGTGTGTGTGTGTGTGTCTGAGCATGTGCTACCAGGTACATGTGGAAGTCAGAGGAACGCTCTGTGGAGTCTGTTATTGCCTTCTGCCTTGACAATGATGGCTTCCGAGGATCAAACTCCATCTGGGGGAAAAGCGCCTTTACCCCCAGCCACCTTGATGGCCTTCTAGGTCCCATGCTTATTTCTCTCTGCTCCTTAGCCAATTGCCTCCTCCTTTCTCCCTCCTCCCCCCTCCCTCTTTCTTTCCTTCAGTCTTCAACACCTCCTCTCTTCCTTCCAATCAAAGACTAGCTGGGTCTTGAGCCTTGTGCTCATAAACCCCAATATCAAAGTGTCTTGAAATCAGGTGGGGGGGAGGTCACCTCCCTTTCCTTCTTCCCTCCCTCTATGCTTTCTCCTTTTATTTTCCTTTTTTTGGAGGGGGTTCTTTTGTATTTGTGTATGTGCGTATATGTTTATACACGTGTATGAGCCTATGTGACATGTGGGTGCAAGCGTTTAAGCACACCTGTGGTGATCAGAGATTGATGTCAACTGTCTTCCTGGATAGCTGGCTCAGGGTCTCCGGATGAATCCAGGACTGGCTCACCAACCTGGATAATCTAGCTAGCCTTTACCCCAGGAATCCTGTCTCCACCTCTCAAGTGGAGGATCACAGGCAGGCCTCCATTCTTGTCTGGATTTCACATTGGTGCTGGAGACTGGGACTAAAGTCTTCACATCTGGGGTTGTGGAGGTCACAAGAAGGCGCCAGAGCCCCTGGATCTGGAGTTACAGATGGTTGTGAGCCACCACGTAGGTGCTGGGACTCGAACCCAGCTCCTCTGCAAGAGCAGCCACTACTCCAAACCACCATGCTATCACTCCAGCCCGTTTTCACACTTCTATCTACTGAGCCATCACCTCCCAGGTTTTTGAGACAGGCTCTTACTTTGTAGGCCAGGCTGTAAAGCCCAGGCTGGCCTTGAACTCACCAGGTAGCCTATGTTGGTCGCCCAAGGCAATCTTCCTGCCTCAGCCTCCCAAGTGTTAGCATTACAGGTATGAGAAACTACATCCTGCTATTTTGTTGTGTTTCCCCCCTCCCTGTCTCTGTTGTTCACTGACTGTCTAAAACAGGACTAGCATCCAGTAAGTGCTTACTAAATGCCTACATGGCTTTTCAGAAGGATGAATCTGTGTTTTCCTGCAGGTTTAAGCTTAGTGGGTAAAGGGGACAGGGTTGAGGTGGTCACAGCCTTCGTAGGGTAGACTTGTCAGCCACTTACAGTTGGCTGACTTTGGGCCTGGCTCTTGACACAGGCTGTTCCCTCCTTTGGCCACTCTAGTCCAGGCTAGGCACTCGCTGAGCTCTTTGGTTCTCCTTTCTGGACCCTGCCCTGAGCATCCCCCACGAAGAGGGAGTTCGGCTGGGAAACCATGGTGCCCTGGTCTTCAACCCAGGGCACTCCTCACCAATTTTCTCTCACCTTTCCGTCATCCTCTCCTTTAGGCCTCCTTTAGAGACTGAGGGTCAGCTAAAATCAGAGGAAGGTGAAGGGGGGGACTCACTCATTCAGTAATGGAGTTGGAGCCAGGGCCTGGTGCACCTGTAATCTGGAGCACCTGGAGCTGCTGCCTGTAATCTCAGCCAGAAAGAGAGGCTGGAAGATGCCTGTGACTTCCAGGCCAGCCTGGTCTACACGGAGAGCTCTAGGCCAGCCAGGGATTCAGAAAGAGATCTGAGACCCTCCCCACCATCTCCAAAAGAGGATGGTGGTGCTAGAGAAATGACTCAGCAGTTAAAAGCACTTACTATTCTTACTATTCTTCCAGACACCAGGCACCTGCGCTCACAAGCACATACTTACACACAGACACCTAATTAGAAATGGTAAGGTATAAAATCTTAAGTTTTTAAAACTCTGCTGGAGAGATGGCTCAGAGGTTAAGAGCACTGGCTGCTCTTCCAGAGGTCCTGAGTTCAATTCCCAGCAACCACACGGTGGCTCACAACCATCTGTAATGAGATCTGATGCCCTCTTCTGGCATGAAGAGACACATGCAGACAGAATACTGTATACATACTAAATAAATTTCCGGCTGGAGTGGTGGGTGGCTCAGTGGTTAAGAGCACTGACTGCTCTTCCAGAGGACCCGGGTTCAATTCCCAGCACCCACATGGCAGCTAACAACTGTCTGTAAGTACAAGTCTGACACCCTCACACAGACATACATGCAAATAAAATAAAAAATTATAAAACTCTGAAAACTAGAAACAAAAGCCAGCTTGGGGAAGGGGCTCACGTCTGTAATTCCAATGATGGCAGCTGCTGAGACAGGAGGGTGGCTTCAGGCTAGCCTGGAGTATAGCTCGAAGAAGAACATGTCTCAAAAAAACCCAAAAACCCAAAAAGGAGAGGACATGAAGGAGGGAGGGGCCTGTTAAAGGGTGTTGTGAGTGGGGGAATAGCCAGGTGACTGGTGGTATGATCAAGATACATTGTTACAAGTGTGTAATTGCCACAGAACAAATAAAAATATGTTCTGGGAAAACAAAAACAAAAAGCCCTCAAAACAGAAATTCACAGGAAGACTGAAAATGAGAAACAGGTAAATAGAAACACGTGCAATAATGTGGAGAAACTGGGGCTCTCAAGTCTCTTCCATGGGTTGTGGCTTCCACTGGCCTGTGACTGGGGTTGCAGAAGGCTAAAACTACATTTCCCAGGAAGCTGTGCGGTCGGGGTTAGGCCACACCAATCAGATGCCTTAGCGGGAAGCTTAAATTTCTAACCAGCATGAGTAGGGACAGAGAAGCAGTCTGGAGGTTGGCTCTAGTCAGTGTGGACCCTTGTCTCGCTGTCAGCCAGCTTCCCCTCACCTAGGGAGAGTAGAAGCTCACCTGGAGGGGTTCTTTTCTTGTCTGTCATTCCCACTCCTGTCTCCTCCCCTTCCTCTCCAGGGTCTTACAGTGCTGACCTGGAACTCAGTGTACAGCCCAGGATGGCCTGGCACTGTCAGTTCCCAGTCTCAGCATCCTGAGTGCTGATATTGCTCATACCCTGGCCTCTCTGAATGGCTTGGCTCTAGTGTGTGACATGCCGTGACTTTACACACTTACCTGGACAACTCCTTCTGCTGCCATCCCAGCCCTCTTTCTAGAATGTTCTCCCCACAGTTTCCCTTAATCTTTCTTCGGGAACATCACCGCCTCGGCGGCCTTGCTCCTACCAACTAATAACTCACCCTGGTCCTGACCTGTCTTTCTTTCCAGTCTTGTGGGCCAGAGAGGTCAGCCAAGTGTCCTCGAGTCAGAATAGGAACCAAACTCCACAACTCCTTCCCCCTTCTCCCCAAGTGGGCCCTGCCTGGAAATACTTCTTGACACTTACAGGCCAGGCCCAGTAATAGGTGCCTGGGCCTCAGGGTGTGAGTCTTTTGAGGACCTGCTGTGTGCTCTGTATCAGAACTGAACACATGGTTACTACGCTTAGTGCTGCCCCCAGGACCCAACCAAGTATTTTGTAGACCAGGTTGGCCTTGGTGACACTGTCCTTGAATTGAAAACCCTCTTTGCTTCACCTGCTGAGATTACGGGTGTTTCATTCCTGCTTTTATCTGGGCTTTTTATTTTTAGTTTATTTTTTTGACAATGTAGCTGTGTCTGGCTTGGAACTCTCTTAAGTAGACTAGTCTGGCATCAAACTCAGAGATCTGACTGTGTGTGCCACTAAACCCAGCTCCTATGTTGTCTTCTTCTTCTTCTTCTTCTTCTTCTTCTTCTTCTTCTTCTTCTTCTTCTTCTTCTTCTTCCTCTTCTTCTTCCTCTTCTTCTTCCTCTTCTTCGAGACAGGGTTTCTTTGTGTGGCCTTAGCTGTCCTAGAACTAACTCTGTAAACCAGGATGGCCTTGAACTCACAGAGATTGCCTGCCTCTGCCTCCCAAGCGCTGGGATTAAAGGTGTGTGCCACCACCATCTGGTGTTGTATGGCTTCTTAAAAGTGCACTGGGATTGAAACTAGAAACTGAAGCATGATAGTTGAGTACTCACTGAGCCACGCCCCCAGCCCCTCACTGGGGGATTCTAGGCAGGGGCTCTACCACTGAGCCACGCCCCCCAGCCCCTCACTGGGGGATTCTAGGCAGGGGCTCTACCACTGAGCCACACCCCCAGCCCCTCACTGGGGGATTCTAGGCAGGGGCTCTACCACTGAGCCACGCCCCCAGCCCCTCACTGGGGGATTCTAGGCAGGGGCTCTACCACTGAGCCACGCCCCCAGCCCCTCACTGGGGGATTCTAGGCAGGGGCTCTACCACTGAACCACGCCCCCAGCCCCTCACTGTGGAATTCTAGGCAAGGGCTCTACCACTGAGCCACGCCCCCAGCCCCTCACTGGGGGATTCTAGGCAAGGGCTCTACCACTGAGTCATATACTAGTCAAATTTATAACTTTGAACGAGATTCTAAGTTGCTCAAGCCACTCTTAAACTTGCTATGTAGCCCAGACAAGTCTTGAACGTTCTTACAACCTCCTCCCTCAGCCTCCCAAGTACCTAGATTATAGATCTGTAATAAACACTCTGATAATAAACGTTTGAGGGATGAATGAACAAACACATGAATGAATGAACCGTCCTCAAGCAGTTGGTACTCATTTTCAGGTCTGCCTTTCTCTTTAGTCCCATCAAGGTCTCTCATTTTGTCTGAGCTTCTGACCTCTCTTTCCTCCCATCCTCTCTCCTCCTGGCTTTTCTCTTTTATAGCTGGAGGGTTTCCAGTAATCACCATGTGTTAAGCACAGTATTGTTAGATGCTGGTGAGCGGACTCACACACAATATCGATATATTCGATAGCCCTGAAGGTACTGGGAAGGGTGCTTTCCCTTTGTTGGAGACTGTGACCCAGAGAGGATGGGAGGTGTCCTGGGTCCCCTCAGAATCAGAACATGCATCTTACACAAACTCCCTCAATCTGTTTGACTTTCCTGCTTGGTACAGTCTCACCTGCCCAGCTTCATGGTAATCTCGAACACATAGGCCATTAGCCTTAAGCTTGTACTCAGTGGTTGCATCCTCTGATCCATCCAGGAGAGGCATTTTGAACACCAAGGAGCAGTGCAGGCTGGGACTGGGCTGTGGCTACCTCATATCCATCGAGGCTAGCTTGTGACAGCAACCACGCCATCTTGGATTTATTGTCTTCTCTTTCCTTGGCTTTTTGAGACAGGGTCTTGCCATCTAACTCAGCCTGGCTGGGAACTCATGATTATGTATCCTAGGTTGGCCTCCAGCTCTCAGAAATACCCAAGCTGGCTTCCAGCTCTTGCCAGAGGGTTGATTGCAACCCTCTTGCCTTTCTTCCCAGTGCTGAGATGGAAACATGCTTCTCCATGCCTGGTGCCATCCTGGGTTTTCTCAAGCCAGACTTTCCCCACACAAAACACTGTTCAGGGACTGGGAACAGGTTCTGTGTTTGCTAGATTGACCCCTCTGGCTCATGGCCTGAAGCCCCCGAATTTGTTTTGTGTGTGCTGTGTGCCCGACTTAGGCTAAGAAAGAATTTGGATTCCAGGAGAACACACACTCCCTGAAGGCAGACATGTTTGGGTCTGTTTAGTTCATTTTTCTAACTCTGGCACTTAGAACAGTGCCTTACACATAGTAGGTGCTTGATAAACCCTTTAAAAAGTGAATGATGTATTAAATTCAAGCATAAACCATGGATGTAGAAATAACATTTAAAAAAAAAACTTTTTTTTTTCCATTCTACAGTTGGCAAGGTGGTGGCTCAGACCGGCAAAGTCTCAGGGATCTCAAATGGGGGCCTCACATTACTCCGAGCACCTGGCCCCGGGCTACTCTGGTGCTACTGGACTTGAGGAGTTTGCTCCCTGTGTGGACATGGACGCCCAGGAGCTGTCTGTGGGTTCTGTGTATGTGTGGGGGGTGGTGACCCTGGTTCCCAGGGCTGGACATTGAAACTGTAAGTTCAACCTGGAAGCACTTAACTGTCTTTGGCCACGCTTACTTCTCGTTCTCGTTCACCCAGTTCAGAGAAGACAACACACACCCTCCCTCCTCTGAGACCATTCTTAAGGGTCCCCCCTCCCCTAAATGCCCGGAGCCCTGGGTGGGGGATGGGGGGAGAAGGGGGAAAGAGTTGAGGATGAGGGTGGAGGTGCCAGGGAGGAGGGAGAGGGAAGGGCATGGGTTAAGAAGGCGTGTGTGATGCCAAGCAAAAAAAGACAACATTAGACACAGATGCTGAGATGACGTTTATCGCGGCAAAAAAGGTGAAGTCGCCGAGGGAGAACGGGTGGGGGGAGGGGGCGAGGGGTGACTGTGGGAGCAGGGAGTGGGTGGGTGGGGGTCATGGAAGCCTAATACGGGTGCACAACTAGCTCAACAAACGCGCACTGGGTGGGTGGGTGAGTGGTGGAGAGGTGGGCATGGCCCAGGCATGGCGATGGGGGGGGGGGAAAGGGAGGAGAGTGCGGTGACCCCAGCCAAGAGCTTCTGGAGGTGGCGGAGAGGAAGTTGGCGGCGGCGCTGGTCGAAGAGGATGGAAGGAAGTCAGTTAAGAGGGGGGTTGAATGGAGAAAACTGGAGGCATGGCCACGTCACTCCCCAGCCTACCCCCAAATTGGATTGCAGCAGAGTGGCGGCAGGCAGGGGCCGGCCGCGGGCTCGGACCTTTCCTTTAAAGGGTTGGAGAGGGACCTTAGACGTTCATCTGACTACCTCTCTTTGCAAGAAAGCGCGCCTAGCACAGGTTAGCTTCAGGTCCCAGGAAGGATTCAGCAGTCAGTTCTCCAAAAACAGCCCCATCCCCAAAGCCATTCTTTTCGCGCCAGCATCCAACAGATGAAGTGGAGGAGAGATTCAATTCTCAACTCCACCGAGGTTCTTCAGGGAGCTTGGAGATGAACCCATTTCACAGATCTCGAGAGCAGAGCCTTACTCTCCTGCCTCCGGTCCGGGGGACCTGTGCACCCCAGGCCTGTCGGAGTTAATACTGTTATCTCGAAATCCTTAGCATTTTGGCAGGGCACACCTTGGGCTCCTTCCAAATCGAACTGGGATGTGGACCATGCCTCCAGTAGCTGAGATGCCAACACAAATAAAAAAAGAGAGAGAGAGAGAGAGAGAGAAAGAGAGAGAGAGAAAGAAAGACTCCCCACGTCGCCTGGCTCAAACCAAGTACAAAAGTGACTATTTACAATGAAGGCGTGGGGAGTGGGTGGGGGCAACGGGGAGGACGGTCGGAGTGAGCGCTCGGCTGGGGAGGCCACGCCCCCTAGGCCCGCCTTTTTTTTTTTTTTTTTTTTAAAGGGTGCAAAGCCAAACAGCAAAGGTATTTCTAGAGGATCCCTGGGCCCCCAGGGGAGGCGGATCCTAAGGGGTGAGGGATGGGGGTGGGGACGTGGGATGGGAGGCATGGGCGCTGGGAGGAGGAGATGGAGGAAAGGTAGCAACTGCCCCTAGCATCCCCCCCTGGCCTCCCTGCCGGACACACAAGTTTTCCGTGGGATGAACACAGAAAGGGTTAATCAAAAAGAGTTCGATGAGCGAGTCTGACGGTCGAGTGGGGCGGGCTGGAGCAATGAGGCCGCAGGTTCCAGTGGTGGCCGGTGGTGATGGAGTCACTCAGAAGATGAAAGGTTGGTGGGTTTTGGGGAGTGGGAGGAGGGTTGGGAGGGAGGGAGGGAGGGAGGAGGGTCTCCCTAATTGGTTCTAAGGAGACGATTCCTAGTCTGGCTGAGAAGGGGATTAAAAACCAACAAGTCTTCACCACCACCCTCCACAGAGACCCGCCCTCCCTCCTGCCACTCAGAGGGCGGTCGTCTAGGCCACCGGTGAGAGTGGGGACCCGACAGACCGGACAAATCGAGACCGCGCTGACTGTGGTGGTGAGGGCTCCGGACAGGAAGGCTGGGTGGTCCAGACTTCACAGAGCGTGAACCAGGCTTCTCTGCCCCCGACCTGGGTATTGCGATTCTGTCCTCCCCCATGGAGACAACCAGTTC
>NW_023277202.1:0-22508 GCF_003668045.3 Cricetulus griseus | reverse complement strand
AACCCCCCATCCGCTCTGAACTCCTCTCCCTCCCTCCCTCTCTGTCTTCTGTCTCAGCAGGATCAGTACTCTGTGATCCCTGAAGTTCCGGGGCCACCGCTGTGTGGGATAAACAGCAATGGCAGAGGCTGTAGCTCTGGGAAGAATAGCCACATCAGGAGCAGGAGCCTCAGTGTTGACAGCAGCCTCCCTCACCCCAATCTCCACAGTTGCTCCCTGGCTATGGGAGATGGCAGAAGGGGCAGCGATCTAAATGGCAGTGGTGGAGGCGGCTGGACCAAAGTCTTCACTGGCAGATATTTTGTGCATGAGTTTTCTAAGGAAGGAGATAACTCTCCATACTCCCATGACCTCTCTGACAGCCCATATGGTGTAGTGTGCAAGTATTTTCAAGGAGGGTGTGTATTTATGGAGAACGCTGCAAATATGAACTCAGGAAGCCACTGCTGAAGTACCCTCGGAGGGCTCAGTTACTAAGGATGATTCAGAGAAGCAGCCAACTGTGGTGGAGACAAAGAAGCTGATTTGCTCCTCTGCTTCATTCAGAGAGTGTCTCTATGAGGAAAAACTGTGTGTATCTCCACTGAGAGTCCTGTTACATGTGTGGTCTGCAGGTCCTGCACCCAATGGATGCTGCCTAGAGGTCACAAAATATAAACTCTTGCATTGAGGCCCATGAGAAGGACATGGAGCTATATTTGCTGTGCAGTGCAGTAAGGACATGGTATGTGTGATCTGCATGCAGGTGGTCTATGAGAAAACCTACCCCAGTGAGCACAGCTGTGGGATCCTGTCCAACTGCAACCACACCTACTCTATCAAGTCATTTGAAAAGGTAAAAGTGCTAAACAATTTCAGAACAGGATCATAAAATGAAGCTCCTCCCCAATCTTTATTTGTGCTTTCTATTTTGGGGAAGAATTTAGTGTCTTTTGCCAACTTCCAACCAGAAGGACCACATTTAAATGCATGTATTTTATCATGAACAAGGATGTTTTAATTGTGATATCTTCTTTGTATTTCAGCTACCTGCTAGGTTAGTCAGTCTGTCTATGTCATTAGAATAAGGAAATCCTTTGTAACAGTTAGTAAAGTCGTTGTGGTTTTTGAAGAGATTGTTTTTAATGGCCTAGACAGTTTAGGCATCATGAACAAACTTATCTAGCTCTGAATGTAAATTTCTTGACGTTTAACATTTAACACTTTCCTATTCCATCCATTTAGGTAGTCAATAATCCACCATACATTAAAAATTGTTCTCATTAGAAAGAAACACACAGACAGACAAACACACACACACACACCACACACACACACAAACACACACACACACACACACACACACACACACACAATCCAAACAGAGGAAAGTTACAAGAAGTAAATTCACTTAAGTGGATAAAAGAAAAAAAAAACAGAAAAGGCTCATGTTTAATGGATTCAGCACCCCTGGATTGCCTTCCAGTACCCAGAGAGGAAATGGGAAATGGATACACAAAAAACAATGAGTCTTGTCTCTGGGGGACTCTTTATTTACACTGTGGGAGTGATCATGTGTAACTCTGTGGGAAGCATCATTATTTCTCATTATTTTGCTTTCTGAGATGCAACAGGTTTTGAAGTGAGATGGGGAAAAGTAGCTTGGGTAGAACCTCCACCATAAGATTTCCGACTCTTTGGGTCTATGGAAGCCAGTGGCTAGAACGAAGCTTTCACCATAAAAATAATATGATTATCTAGCTTGTACAGTCCACCATAGTAGGTGTGTTGAGTGACCCCCCCATCCCATATGTGGAAGTGTTCAAAGAATATTAAAAATTAAAGAGAGATTTAAGGACACAAAGGAGATGTTTGGTCTGTGGTTTTATGCTGAGGTCAGATGAACTGAACATACTTTCTTCCTGTTTGGCACAGGGACTTCAGACAACCAGGAAAGAAAAGAAAGAACCACGTCTCAAGCAAAAACGTATCTCTTCCCCCATTCAGAAGGCTCCAAGATGGCTCCATTGCTTTCAGTTCATTACTGAAATGAAAAGCAAACTCTAGGCAAATTAATAATAATAAAATAGGAGTATTCATGGAAATTTACATACTTATAGGATAATAGAGCTAGGGAGCATGTGGTAATGCGCTCTATTGTTAGACCCCACATCTTCCTCCATGGGCAGGTGAAAAAAATGCAGCTGCATTATTTAATGTTTTCTACCTGAAAGGTATGGTACAGTGCATCTCTCCATGTATCTATAAAGTAGATTTATTAGAATGTCTCACAAGCTGTGGTCCAGAGAGTCCAACCATGGCTTCCTACAAATGGAAATTTGAAGAATCAGGTAGAACATTCCTAAGTGTTTAGGCTAAATCATGTGTACAATTTATTATTTGTTCAGTCCATGAGGCTGCACATTTCAGCTTGTGTCCTTATAAACAAAAATTCCAAAGAATTAGGCTTTAATTCTAGTAAAGGAATGAATTTGGTAGTGAGAGCTAGTGTAAACAGGCAAAAAGAGCTTCCTTCTTCCATATTGTTTATATATGTTGGTTCCTTCTAGAAAATGAGATCCAAATTAAAATTGGATAATATTCTCACTGGGTGTTCATGGTGCATGTCCTGAATCCCAGCACTAAGGAAGTAGTGGCAGTCAGGTCTCTGTGAGTTTGATACAACCTGGTCTACAAGTGCTAGTTCCAGGACAGCCTCCAAAGCCACAGAAAAACCCTGTCTTAACCCCACACACCAAAAAAAATCACAAGAAAAAATCCTGTCTCCTAAGGCTTCTAACATCCTTTCTCTGAGAATAGAGTTTTCCTGTTTTTCAGATAAATGAGACCAATTTTCAAAATTGAGCACATATTTTTTGTGATGTTAAGATTTGTTAAATCCTTACTTATTACTCCTATCATCTCTCTCTCTGTCTCTCTGTCTCTCTGTCTTTGTATCTCTCTCTGTATGTGTGTGTGTTTGTGTGTGTGTTTATACTTCTGTGTTTGTAGGCATAATCACACACAGAACATATGTGTGAAAGGGGAAAACTAATAAAAGTCTAAAAGCCAGACTCCAAAGCCCAAATAGAAAAATCTGAGTTCCCAAAAGGCAGCCCAGCAGAAAAGTTTAAACAAAGGTCCACATGAATCAACTTCTTAGACCAGTTATCACACCCTAGAGTGGTGTTGACACTCCTCTGGTCCAAAGAGGATCAGATAGTTATCAATTGTGGAAGTCCCCAGCACAGGAGACAGTTAACAAACTCATTTCTTCTGGAGCATCCTGCTTAATAGCCCCTTACCTGAAATATGCAATCATTGCCCTGTCCTATATCCATAGACGTTTTGTAATCTTGGAACTCCCAGCCCTACAATTTGCCTTATAGAAACACACCTTAGTCAAAATTGGGTACTCCATTTGTTTCTGAAGGAATGAGGGCCTTGCTGAAGCTCATATCATTGAGTCAATATAGAAAACTTTGTCCTTGCATTCAATGAGTTGTCTCTTTGTTGGCAGATAATTTTGGGGATCCACAATCTGGGCGCAAAAGTGTGAAGATCAGATCACAGCCATTTGGATTTGCTTCTCTCCTTCCAACCACATGGGTAAAGGGAAGATAAGCTCGATAATCTTTTTAGAAGTAAGTGATTTTATCCCCTCAGGAATATTTCCAGATTATGACTTTGAAACCCATCAGAGTTTGCAAATGAACCAGATTTCATCTGTGCAGATTGTTCCACAACTATTATTGCAACACATTGAATATGAAGTCAGGAGGATTTCTCATTTCAGGTGTGTGTGTGTGTGTGTGTGTGTGTGTGTGTGTGTGTGTGTTTGTGTGTTTGTGAGTGTGTATTTTATGTGCCTCTCTGAAGACAACATGGCACATCCTGTAAATCTTACAATAATCTTCCATCCTATGTCCATATTGTGGTATCTACAAATCTTGAAAAATTAATACTCATGTTCTAAGTCTCCTCTTCTTATTGTGGCCAAGAGGGCCAGAATATGGTGAGAGCCCCTGATACTGGATTAACAGATAAGAGTAAGCTTCTGTATGTCCTGGGAATGGAAGCTTGGATGCTCAGAAAGAATTTTCAGTTTGTTAGGTTTCGGCTTAAATTAGAAATAGGAGATAGATGAGACATGAGAATGTAGAGAATACATTAACTAGTTTATTATAGGGTGGGAAAGTGAGAGGAAGGGAAATAGAAGAACCCAACAAGGCAGAGAGTAAGAAGGAGGAGAGAGAGCATTAAGAAAATAAGATAGTGTAAGTGGGCAGGGGTCTGTCTTTAAAAGGGTCCTCTACACCTGCTTGCAGATTCTGTTCCTATGGATCCCTGGGATGACCAGGGTACTGCCTGAGTGGATTTTGCCAAGTGATAGGGCCAGGTCAACATAATACCTGAATCTTTCATAGTACTCTTAATTGCTAAGGTATTTTCCAGCCTATGATTTCTCTTCTTTTTTATCTTTCCTATCCAAGACAGATAAGTCAAGTTCATATACCAGATACTGTTTAAAAATTAGAATTCTCCTCCATTTTAGGGAATTAATCTCATGCAGAGCCATAAAGCATGGCACCACCAGCTAACTTCTGATTGGTTCCTTACCACGAGGCAGGCATCTGACCTACCAGTGACCAAGGCAATGTCAGGGCAAGCAAATGCTACTATCATGGCTGCTGAAATGGGCAGGCATCTGACCTCCTAGTGACCAAGGCAAGGTCAGGAAACCACGTGCTAGGCTGTTATGTCTGCTGAAATGGGGAGCTGGTTCCTTCAGTGCCTTAAATAGCTTTCTAAATCCTGCTAATCACACCTTGCCTCACATTCTCATTCTTATCTCCAATAGTTGGGAAGTGGGCCTCTACTCCCTTTCCTTTAATCTTTCTCCAGCTGGGCCTTTGCCTGCCTGGCTGTAAGCTTCTATCTTAATCTTCCTTCAGCCAGGCCATTGCCTGCCTGATTACAGGCTCCTAACACTTTCTAATAAATCAATTTCCAATTATGTGTAGTGATTCATTTTACAAGCCCTGTTGACAACCATGAGTTGTGGATCTTATTTTTTTCATCTCCCCAATGAGGAAGTTTTGCTGTCTAACAATAGTGCTTCTAAACACATTTTCCTTGCTCCATTATTCTCTAAGTATTCAACTCTCCATGAGGACGACTCTGTATTGCCATTCATTTGACAACAGTTGGCTCTGAATTTCAGGAATATAAATCCTGAAGCAATGGAGCCATCATCCAGTTTTCTGATGGGAGAAACTCTCTTTAACTTGTTTGTGGTCTAGTTCCTTATTTTCGTTCCTCATTCTTGGAAGTCACTATTGCAACTAGATAAAAAGAAAGTTCAGTTCACCCAACCTCAGTGTGAAGCCACAGAATAAAACTCTCCTATTGTTTCCTGAAATCCGGAAATATTTTGGCTACTCTCTCAGTTGTGTGAGAGAAATTCACTCCACTGCACATAATGTGGAGGGCTTTAAAAGTTTTCTAGCTACTTTCTGTTCAGAACAAAGAAGAGGAAGTGCCTATGGAGATCAGGAAGGCAACAGTTTCTCCTCTTGGAGCATGGGGCAAGTGCTATTGATATGCTTATTTCTGCTGATGTAGAAAATGTCTTTTTCTTTTGTGGAAGGCAGGAAAGGAACTATTGTTTTGTGATGTAAAGCATAGTGTAAGCCTGTGGGAGAAGCTTTTGCCACTCAGGACTCAGTAGGCAATCATGCACTCCAGCTAGTCTGCCAGACAAAAGTGCTGGGTCCTTCCTGCTGCTATCTCTAGGTTTGTCTCTGCAGAAACCTTTTCTGGTGGTCTTGTGTGCGTTGCTGTTTGTGCTGATGCAGTCAGCTGATCAAAGAAGAGCTGGAAAGCTACAACATGGTGAACTTGGGGCTACTATCCCCAGACTGGGAGAAGTGCCCAATAGAGCCATGGGAACTAGTGTGGATGGTACTCCCATCTGTGGGTGAGAGTCAGTGGACAGATGCTGAATTTGCCAAGTGCTTGCCTGGTCCTATGTTATCCTGCATAGTCCTAATATTCCTGTATGCCCCAGTTTATTTTTATATGATCCAAAGGGTTCTGCATGCTCTTTTCAATTCTCTGGGCCTGCTGGCCAACTCTAACTATATTCACTCTGAGGGCTGAACTTGTGAAAATCATTGGGATTGCAAATGTGCTTTGAAATATCCTCATTGACATCACTGTTAAATGCATGCACTCTTAGCGCTTGTCATGTCACTATAAATCACAGATTTGCCAAACTCAGCGAGCACTTGTCCCTTTAGTATCTTCCAGAAGTTCTGTAATTTGAATGTTTAATAGCTATGATAATTTGGGGGGTTAAAGACAGGGTTTCTATGTGGATTTGTAGAGTGTCCTGGAACTGGCTCTCATAAACCAGGCTGTCCTTGAACTCACAGATATCCACCTGCCTCTGCATCCTGAACAATGGGATTAAAAGCATGCAACACCACTGCACAGTTTATTATCTATTGTTTGAATACACTTGGAGTTTATTATGTGGAGCTTGTAAACAATATTTCCTGTGTAGAGGAACACTCAACTGATAAACTGTGATCTGGAAGTGTAAACCCGATGGCAATAGAATTGATATTATACAGATTTACCAGTTCTTAGGAGACATTAAGTCAGAAAATAGAATTTAGGTAATTTAGGACTGCACCTCAAATTCTCCAAAGACAAGTAGTATGCTAACCATGACTGTTAGAATACAGTAGGATTAGATGTAAATGTTTATTCCTCAATATTATCCATCTATATTCCAATAACAAAGGAGAAAATCCTGATTTAAAGCGAGCATACATGCGGATTCCTCTATTAAAACAGCAGGTCTCTAAATGCTGCTCAAAGGACCATTACAGGACCATAGCCAACATTAACTCCTTGTGTGCCATAAAGGTATATTGATTCCAGAAGTGCTGCATCTCCAGTCTTTTGCAAAATTGTTTTGTGACAAGATCTCCTATATTGATAACTGGAAGACACTTTGACTCTGTAACCCTGCAAGCCCATGCCCTGTCTTATCTCACTCAAATGTATCTCACTTAAAATACATCTACTTCTTTACACTGTACTCAGTATGACCTGAAGTAACCATGGAAACTCTGAAATTTGTGGTCTTCAGCCTTAATGGTCTGCCCCTTTAAAAGCTCTTTTTGGCTGGTTGGCATCTCATTTGCCTGCCATGCAGTGAGATACAAGCTGGCCAGCTTGAAATACAAAGAAACCTTTGGCTTTGCATCAGATTCTCAAATCCTTGGGTTAGTTTCTGGGCTCTAAGAACCTGGCATAACAGGTAGTACTTTGTGTGATTTAATACAAATACATGTCTCTGGATCCCATGGCCACAAAGCCTTTTTCAACTTTCTAATAGATACTATGTATTGTAATCACATTGTTCTCAGTAACTCTTTTCTACCTCCAAGCCTCTCCCCCATAGAGTTTCCATTGTGTTCTAATACATCGCCTTATACCTAATTAGCCTCAGCTGTCAAAATGACATAGCATAGAGTCATCTGAGGGAACATCAATTGATGGTCTACCTATATCAGAATATCTGACTGCTGTGTCTTAGAGAGAGATGTTGTGTTGATTATGATTGGTGCTTAAAATCTCTTGCTTTGAGTTGGCCATACAGGGCTGAATGGAAGGGTGAGCTTAGCACTAGACAGTAAGAAAGCAAGAGAGAAACCTATGAAGCAGTGTTTTCTCATGTTTTAACTTTATCTATTGCTTCAGTTTCTAGCCTAAGTTCCCATAATGATGGAGAGTGACATAGGGATATCAACCAAATAAATTTGTTTACTACCTGAGTTGCTTTTAGTTAGAGGATTTAATCAGAGCAACAGAGAAGTAATTTGGAACAAAATATGGGGCATCAAATGTGATTTTCTTGCTGTTGTTTTGTTGTCTAGCCCAGGGATGCCACTGATTTATGACAGCATTCTTCTCAGCTTCTGAGTGCTGGAGTTATGCATCATGTACTCCTGTTATTCATAAAAGGTAGTGTTAGGCCAGAAGAGCTATGTTTACTGCTTCTTGTAGACTTACAATTGAAAGTGTTTTGAAAAATGAGAGCTATATAACAGAGTCTGCAGAGACTTAGGTCATTTGGTTACATCGATTGTGCCTTTCAGAGAAGTGGGGGCATAATACGGGGTATTTAAAAATACCCAACAATTGTGGCGTAATGGTAACTAAATTTAGTGCATGTCAGGATTGCTAGAAGAGCTTACTCCAGCTTACACAATACCATCTGTGTTACCCTGAATCGTAGCAGTTAGGAGATGAATCCTAGAAAATGTAATTTTAATTAAAAAATTATTCAATGTTGATATTTATAATTTGTGGTTCTGTTAGACCCTCAGAAAGCTGAGGCTTCCAGAATCTTAGCCCAGGATGGCGGCCACCCCAAACACAGAATGGAGGCGAAAGCTTGATGCAAACTGCATGAGGCTTTATTGTAATTTAACGAGCTAACCCCATGTTAGCTCGGGTCTTTTACCCACCCGCCATGGTGGATGGCCAAAAAGACGGTTCCTAAGGTCTCCCCAAAGATCTTATAGGGCAGCGTAAGGGGAGTGTCTAGGGGTACCCACAGGCTCCGGATTGGTGTGCTTCCAGGCTTGGAGGGCTTGCCCTGTGTTGATTGGTCAACTGGTTGTTATGGCCCATAGGCCCTCCCAGGGTGGTTGCTATGCTCTCTACGTCATTGCTGTGCGCTTGTCCGTAAAGCACACCCAGAGCCATAAAGCATAGCGCCACCAGCTAACTTCTGATTGGTTCCTTGTCATGAGACAGGCATCTGACTTTCTGGTTTCTAGGACAAGGTCATAGAAGCACATGTTTGACCATTATGGCTGCCAAAAGGGAAGCCGGTTCCTTCAGTTCTAGAGTTTCACAGAAAGAGGAACTCTGTACTTGGCATCATGAAGAATCTTCACACTAGATGGATTATTTGTTAATACATATATTCCATATTTTCTAAAGTTTAAAATTTTCCCAGTCACCTCAATACAATAATGAGTAGTATTATAAGTTGTATGCATCTTAAGTTGCAAAGATCTTGCTGTGGCAAAGTCTTTTTTATAAGATTTAGCCATGGAGAAGTTTCAAACTGATGTAAGTAACTATAAATAGCAGTGGACATTGTGAATTTTGGTAACTGTAGCAACTGTTGCTTTTGATAAAATTACTTTCAAAACTAAAATTCACCCAACCATGAAGTTGACCTAAGCAGGTTCATTATTAAACCTCAGTTACTTCTTGTATGTTTGAAAAGCAGCCCCACAGTACAGTATGTTTGCATTGAGTTTAGGTGCCTGCCATTATTTTATCAAGATCATTTACATATATTTGTGACTCACCTGGTCAAAAATTGTTGCTGTATAAGTACAATAAACTTGTTCCTGAGAGCACATGGTAGAGAGCACCAGGTCCTAAAAGTGGTCCACTGGCCACTACATATGGGTTACATTACGTTCATAACGCACAAATTATAAAACACTTCTCTTATCATACACAGATACAAATATAAATCCCCTCACACATATACAAACACTTTTTGCAAAGCACACATAAACGTTAATACATGCACACAAAGACACACAGAAACACTCACAAACACTAATAGACACATGACATAAAGCACAATACAACACACACACAAATATAAATATCATATAAATGGGCACACACAAACACACACACACATACATGCACAAACACACTTTCAAAATCAGTATTAGAATTTAAAGAACACTTAGGACACTTATGTTCAATAAATTTACACAGGACTTTTTTTTCAACTTGTTATTTATCATTTGTGTGATATAGCAGCATGTTTTGAAAAATTCTGACCTCATAGACCTAGTTATTTTGTTAGCATAAATACATATTTGCTAAGTATATACGTGGAATTTGTTGGTCCCTGAGTAGATGAATAAAATATTTTTCCATTTAATATCAGTGTCATAGTAGAATCATTATAATTCTTGAGAAATTGATGCATTAGTAATCAGATTACAGTATGCAGGAATGACATTACCCACCACCCACAAAACCCCTTTAAGCTTGCCCAAATATCACAGACTGCACACTCCACACCAATCTTCCATACCCTACCCATGGTCCATCACTGTTTAAATAACTTTGGACGAATATGCACACCTTACCAGAGGCTAGACTGGATCTATGGAGTCCACATGAGACATAGTCCACACGATAACACTCCTGAAATTCTGCCCAACACCCTCAGAGTGTACTCACTACCCTGGACTCCATACTAGTTCACCCAGACTGTTTTATCTTTTTTGGAGGCCAGAAAACTCATCAGGACCCAAAGACAGACACTGCACACCACCTAGCATCACTGCTTTAATCCTGCCCAGTATCCTCAGAATGAACTCACTGCCCTGGAACCCTACACTAGTTCTCCCAGACTGCAGCATCTGTATTGGGAGGCCAGGGTTTTCTTCTGGACAAAAAGACAGACTCTGCCCACCACAGCATAAAACAGTTTTATCTGATTCAACAAACTCAGACTGCACCTCCTCCCTTGAGACCCATGTTGCAGCCTACTGCTTCTGGAAATGTTTAGCTATTTGAAAGATAAACCAGTTTCAAGGAACCACAGGCAATGCACTCTCTAAAGAACACCCAGCAGCACCATGCAGGCTCTTCCTTTGGTGGCAAACTCAGCCCCACAGCTCTAGAAGCATTACAGGAGGTGAAGCTGCCCTAGGAGCCTCATGGAAGATACTGTTCCACATAAACTAAACACATGTAAATCTCCAACAAAATCCCAGACTGGCCCTCAGTGCCCCACCCTCAAACCATGGCTCTATATCTTAATCTACTAATTTGGAAGGCTTCTGCTATAGAAGAGGCCAGGCCAGATCTAGGAATTCCCAATTCAAATATTTGGAAGTATTCAGCCTTTCTGGAGCACAGACACAATCTAAGGTCCCTAGCAATGGCAGCTGCACTGGAGGCCATGCTGTTGTTAGGGAAACAAGAGACCAAACCAGATATAAGGTCCCCAGTCTGTACCCTTTTTTCTAGCCTCCATATCCTGGTCTACAACTTTTGAAAAGGAATTTGACATTCGAAAATGCCTGGCCAATTCTAAGGATCCCTATTTCCAAGAAACCCAGAGGGGACACATTAATGAACCAGAAAACCATTAATCACCAGAACTCCTGGCCATTTATTTCAGAAGAACAGAGATGAAAGAAAAAAACAAAGAAAAATCACCCGTCTCACAAAGACAAACACAGGAATCAACACCTAGCAATAATATCACCCAGAATCCAGATGGCAATGATAGGGTATGAACACCATTAATATTAGGAAATGCAATATGAAATGAGTAGAGCTTAGCTATTCTATAACAGCAAGACCTGAACAATCCAACAAAACTGAAGCATAAGGAAATGACCTTAAGGAATAATTTATTAAGATGACAGAGGCCCTTAAAGAGAACATGAACAAACCCCATAAAGAAATTCAGGAAAAGACATAAAATTGGAAGAAATCAATCATTTCCCAAAAGAAAACCAAGACAAAGCAAACAAATACTTTAAGATGTGAAATGAAAATACAATCAATAAAGAAAACACAGATGGAGGGAATCCAGGAAATTGAAAATCTTGGTAAGTGAACAGGAACTACAGACTCAAGCAAGACTAACAGAATACAAGATATGAAAGGGAGCATCCCAGGCCATGAAAACACAATAGAGAAAATGAATTCAGTCAAAGAAACTGTTAAACCTGAAAAATTCTTACCACAAAGTATCCAGGAAACAGGAAGCTATCAGACATATGTGCAATAGAAATAGAAAAATGGGGAGAGTCAGGTGGTAGTGGTGCATGCGTTTAATTCCAGCACTCAAGAGGCAGAGGAAGGTGCATCTCTGTGTGTGTGAGGGCAGACTTGTCTACAGAGTGAGTTCCCAACCTAAATAAGGACATGCCTTTAAAAGTACATGAAGCTTACAGAACACCAAGTAGATTGGATTAGAAAAGAAAATCTACTAACCATATAATATTCAAACACTGAACATACAGAACAAAAAAAAGAATATTAATAGCAACAAGGGGGAAAGGCAAGTAAATTATTAAGTAAGACTTATTTGTATCACATCTGACCTCTCATCACAGTCCCTAGAATACAAAAAGGCTTGGAATGATGTCTTGCAGAATCCAAGACACCACAAATGTCAGCCAAGACTAGTACATCCAACAAAACTGTCATGACTAAGTCAAATGTAAACATTATCTATACACAAACCAAGCCCTACAGAAGGTGTTGGAATGAAAATTCCAACTTCTCAAAGTTAACTACACTCATAAATGCCCAGGAAATAGTTAAGCCCACACCAGCAAAACCCAAACAAAGGAAACACACAGAAACACTACAACAACCAACAAAATTACAGGAATTAGAGATCACAGATCAATTCTATCCCTCACTATCAAGGTTAACAAATTAGAAACAAAAACAGGATCCAACATTCTCCTGTGTACAAGAAACATAACTCATTACCCAAGACAGAGATACCTCAGATTAAAGAGATAGCAAAAGATTTTCCAAAGAAATGGTATCAAGAAGCAAGCAGGTGTTGCTCTACTAATATTCAACAATGAGATTTCCAACAAAATTAATAAAAAATGAGATACGCTTTTCATAGTCATCAAAGGAAGAATCTACCAAGGTTATGTCTCAGTCCTGAACATTTTTATGTAAGGGTACCCACATTTGTAAAAAAAAAAAAAATTCCTACACCTTAAATCATTCCTTGAGTCCCACACAATAATAGTGAAAGACTTCAATAACCTGCTCTCACCAATGGACTGTTCATCCAGCCAGAAACTTAACAGATAAATAATTGAACTAACAGACATTATGACTCAAATGTACCTAAAATATATCTACAGAAAATTTCACCCAAACCCAGAGCAACTCTCTCCTGAGTTATACTGGGTAAGTAAGAAATTAAAAGTTAAAAACTTCATAGAATTCAATGAATATGATGCATGACATACCCAAAATTATGGGACACTATGAAAGCTGTGCTAAGAAGAAAGTTCATAACACTGTGGGCCTCAAAAATTGTAGCGATCCCAACAGCACACTTGAAAAGTCTGCAACAAAAAAGCAGACACACATAAGATGAGTAATTGGCGGGAAGTAATCAAACTGAGGTCTGAAATCAATTCTATAACAACAAAGCTATCACTACAAATATGTGATTCTTTTAGAAACTCAACAACATAAATAAATCCTTATCCAAACTAACTAGCAGGCAGAGAGATAATACCCAAAGCAACAAAATCAGAAACAAAAAGTGTACATAACAACAGCCTTGAATGAAATGCAGAGATAATAGCAGATTTGCCTCTCATGTCTATAACAACTCTTGCTACAAAAAGTTTGTCATTTAGTCATTCTTCTCCAAATACCAACTAAATGAATGTTAGGAAAACCTCTGAACGTGATTCCTTTTACTAGTTTCTATGTTCTTTCTGTCTTTCATTTTCTGTAGTTACCTGTATAATATATGCATTGGCTGGGGCTTTTAATTCCATCTGACAAATTAGAGTGCTTTAAAGATAAAATTTAGAAAATCAGTTGGGAAAAAGAAGTGGGTTGCCATAGCCTAATCTACAATATGCAGTTTCAAGACTAATAAAATTCTGACTGTGAGAATCCTTTATAAGTGTATAATCTTTTAACCACTGCTATTATCTTCATTCATTTAGCACTATGGTATTTGAGATCCCAAACTTGTCCTCATCAAATAAAAATATAGGTAATTTTCATACTTATGTCTCCATGAATATAATTTCCATGAGCATAAGGTTTCTGATATTCTTTTTTGTTTTTTTTTTGAGACAGAGTTTCTTCTTATTGCTTTGGAGGTTGTCCTGGAACTTGCTCTGTAGACTAGTCTGGCCTACAACTCACAGAGATCCTCCTTCCTCTGCCTCCCAAGTGCTGGGATTAAAGGCGTGTGCCACCAACAACAGGCTTCTGATAATTCTTGATACTAAATTTAAATGTACAGGAAATATACTGAGGAGATTGCTGGGATCCATTGAAATTCTCTCAATTTATGATAACTTGATCTACTTTATACACACGTGAAAACATGGGTATAAAGGGAATGTCAGGAGAACATGATTTACTTATTTGTTTTTAATAATGGGATTGATTCGATGTAGGTAATACATCCAAATTAATCGGAATCCATACATTAAATATGTGCAAGTTTATTTCAACTATTACGAGGAACATGGCTTTAACTAAATACAGTTGATATCTGTCAGAAAATCCCAACCTACTGGTATTAGAGATTATTTTGCATGCCACTCCAAAATCCCATCTCACATTCAGATTAATTGTTCAATTCTGTAGCAAGTCTTACTTTCACACTGTTTCCCAATCAAATTATAAGTTTATTAGGATATCACTTATGTGAACTTAACAATGTATTCTGTGTCTCTAAACAATACTCCTGTCCTCTTTCTATTTATTTATACATTATCTCAAATCAGTTTCAGTTACACATATTTACTGTAGTTTGCTAAACAATAATTACATAGAATAGTGTCTTTTGCCATTTAATACATTTGCAAAGAACAGTATTTAATTATCTATTTTAACAACAACAAAATGCTGTTGTTACAGAATAAATTCCACATCTGGAAATTCCAGATACAATATTCTCAACAAATTATAATAGGAAAGCTGATTCCACATGTATGCGCCATGTGGAAAAACACAAAATTCTCAATAGTATTAAAAAAATATGGTACGAATAATGTAACTCTTGTATGTAACACAAATATACAATGAATAATGTGCACAGTATTTGTGAAAAAATGGTGGGAGAGAGAGATTATTATTATTAATGGATTATGGCACGAGATGTGGAATCTGCCTATGCAGCTACCCAGCACCATAAACAGCAAAGGAACTTCTGCAGCTCAGAAATTTTAATTTTTCACCAAAAAATATTTCTCTGAATTAAGACAATGTGGCTGGTGGAAGAGGAAAGTTAACGAATTCTAATCAAGTATTTATGAAGGATTTCCCCCATTTTCTACTTTCTACAAGATTCTAAACTATCTGTAGAACTGATCACAAAAAAGTGAATGTGGAATGAAACTTTGAGTATTTCTGCAAACCAGGACTTTAGTTCTCTAATCTGTCTTGGTAGTGCACAACAAAACAATGCCTGTGTCTTTACACAGGATAGTGATATTATAAATACCAAAACTCTCATAGACAGGCATACAAAATTTCCATGATCCTAGTGAATTCACACTCAAGAGATGTTTACAGGAAAGGGCCACTGCCCAGGTGAACACATACTGCCCAGGTGAACAAATGGACTCACAGAATCAGGCTGTCTCATGATCCATTGAATTCCTAGCAGATCTGACAGTTCAGCTACCTCACTCACCATAACATGGCTTATGGTAACCCACATGGCTCATTATAGATGCATTAGAGGAGCATGGTACCCTACTAGATGAGCAGGGATCAGATGACTTAGGCGACACAGGTCATCACAGCTCTGACCTTCCAAGCTAGGGGTTGACAGGGCTCTAGTCTGGGAAATTTGTATCTTAGTAAATCTCTTCCATTCCTGGAGAGCAGGAAATAAATTCCTAATGACCTGGAAGCAATAGGATATACTTGTTTTTAAAAAGATAAATATAATTAAAAGGCACAAGTCTACGCATATTCTTTAAGAAGGAGAAAACAGGACTGTATAGATGGCTTAGCTGTTAAGAGCATTGACTGTTTTTCCAGAGGTCCTGAGTTCAATTCCCAGCAACCACATGGTGGCCATCTTGAATGAGATCTGGTGCCCTCTGCTCGCATGCAGGCAGAAAAGTATATACATAATAAATAAATAAAATCTAGAAGAAGAAGAAGAAGAAGGAGAAGAAGAAGAAGAAGAGGAAGAAGAAGAAGAAGAGAAGAGGAGGAAGAAGAAGAAGAAGAAGAAGAAGAAGAAGAAGAAGAAGAAGAAGAAGAAGAAGAAGAAGAAGAAGAAGAGAGACAGGTGTTCCTGGTGCATGACTTTCATCATAGCACTGAGGAGTGATAGGTAGGTGGAAGTCTGTGAGTCTGAGGCCAACTTTGCCCACAGGGTGAGTTCCAGGACAGCGTGCAAATCTAGAGAGAAACCCTGTCTTGATGCCCCCAAAAATGAGAAAACAATTCCCTGGTGGAGGAAATGGCATGAATAATATATTATTTTACCATGCCACTATGTGCAAGGCTAGCTGATAAGGTCTGGGACGCAACACACACAGGTAAGGCTGATGGATATAACCATGAAAAACAATATTGAATATATCTACAAAGCAGAGCTTCCTTGTTGGAAATTCAATTTTCACTGACTGAAGCGAACCTTCCAAAGTTGAATACCCAAATCTGTCCCACATTCACTCACATTATGTGGATCAATACATGCTGGGAAATTAAAAAATCAGTTTTTCTGTCACAATCAATTTCTATTTCATAATAGAAATTGTTGTTTCTCTGCCCTGTTTTCCCCCTACAACATATACAAAAAACTATTCCTCCTATTCTGGTCTAAAGGTAGAAGCCATGCTCCACACACAAATAGTTTTCCTGTTATTGAAATGGACAGTTGATTACATGACTAAATTTGTAATTTGAAAACTCACTGGTGGTTGAATTTTGAATTAATGATGTTTTTGGCTTACACATAAGAACAAAGACATTGTCCTAGGAAGGGGGGGTCAATGAAGTGGGATGAAGGCTACCTGATCCTACAAAAGAAAGTTTGTCTTAGATACATTTTCTACAAGGCTGCAGGTACTGCTCTTCTATTATAAATATGGCTTTTCATGGATCAATGAGTCTAAACCATTAAATGTTTAATAAACACAAATCTTTTCATTAATAGCATGTGTCTAGTGGTGGTGAATGTTAAAAGAGGAGCCAGCCTGGCAAAGGTTTGGCATTCCACACAAGGTGTTGTAATTTAATAAAAGCAGTACTTAAAAAAAGATGCAATGTGACAGGGCTCAAACTGAGGTGTTTTTTTTAATTAGGGAAAGGGATGATAAAAATGGGGAAGAAAGGGGAGGGTTCAGCCTTCAGGGAAAGAGCAGTAGGAGAGAGGAAAGGAGTAGAGAGAGAGAGAGAGAGAGAGAGAGAGAGAGAGAGAGAGAGGAACAGACACAGGCAGAGATAGAAAAAGAGAGCAAGATAGGATTTTGGCAGGGCAGTTTTTCTTGCTTCTTTTTTATTAGTTCAAATTAGAAACAAGCATAGTACACATGTCAATCCCTTCTCCCCCTGCCTCAACTCCCCTGATTCTTCTTCCTTTCCCCCACCTACCCTCGAGCCTATCCACCTTCCACTCCCCAGACATGGTTGGACTCTCGACGGTGGCCTCCACAAAGTCCACCATGTCAACCTGGGCTTGGCCTAGCTCCCCATGTGTCCAGGAGGAGAGTTCATCCCTTCACGTGGGGTGGGCTCTCAAAATCCCTTCTTACACCTGAGAAAATTCCTAATCCACTACCAGGGGCTCCCTTGAATGCGGAAACCTCCTAATTGACATTCATGGTCAGGAGTCTGGATCTGTCCCACAATGGCCTGCCAGACAGGTCCGGTTTCCATGTGCTCCACCTCGTACAGGCCATCTGTTTCTGTGGGTTTTACCAGCCTGGTACTGACCCCTTTGAACTTCATTCCTCCCTCTCTGCAACTAAGTTCCAGAGTTCAGTTCAGTGTATATCTATGGATGTCAGGGAAGGGAACTTTTAAAATGGACCATAGTGAAAATACAGAAGTGTCCCTCTTAGTGGTTGCACCTGTTCCTGTCAGAACACCAAGGACAGGCCAGTGCAAACAGCTAAATACTAACATCTGCCATCCTTAAATCTTATTTAGCTTTGGCCTGAGGTTATACTTTGTAAAATTTAAATAGGGATAGAAGATTGCAAATCTAACCATTTTGGCTCATGGAGATTTACAGAGCAAAGCTATCTTTCAGATTATGCCTTATGATCTAAATATAAATATATCGTAGAGTAAAATGAATTATAATATACTATGCTATATGCTGTAAAAGATACATTTAAAATATATGTCAGCGCCACAATCCTCATACATAAAAAGCACATTGAACTCAATTAAAAAAAAATGGAAACACTTATGCACGCTCTGTCTGATATTCTTAAATGAATAGCTAGTCTGACCTATTATTTCCTCAGATTATGGATTCTTTTTCTCTGAGCAAGCTCGCTCAGAGGAAGGCCGCATCTGCTTCTATAAATGACCAGAAAGAATTTTATTTTTAATCTTTTGTTCATGTATATGTGTGCTTACCAATTTTTGGATGTGTGCAGTACCTGCAGAGGCAAGAAGAGGGAATAAGTTTGCTCGCTTGGACCTGAAGTTACAGGAAATGGAGATGAACCAGTGTTCATAGTAATATAGCCTCTTCCCAATGCAGCAATACCCAGTGCTCTTAATTTCTAAGCTCACTCTCTAGCCACATTTTCATTTAACATTTATTGTTATACATTTTATTTAAATTACATTGTATCCATTTCTGTCTTTTTCCCAGTTTTTTCCATTCTTCTTTCTGTTAAGTATGTGTGAATTAAGTATGTACAAATGTTTGAATAAAGTCTGCTGAGTCAATTTCTGTTTGTTGTGTGTTATGTTGTCAGAATTGTACATACTGTTTTGGATAGAAAACTAGTGAGATGATACCTGCCTGATACTATTTGAAACAGTGATGAAGACATAAGGTAATTAATTCATCCTTGGGTCATAACAAGTTTGGATAGGAGGCAAGAGATCTGCACAGATAAGTAGTATAACTAAGACATATATTAAAGTTTTCCCATCTCTTATAAACCTCCCCAAACCTCAGTTCCTGTCTCTCCAGAAAGAAGGTCAGATAAGTCATATATGTTGATTCAGTAGACAGAATCTCATCTTGAGAAATAAGTCTTTTCCCACAATAAAATTCCCAGAGAAGTTAGAATTTAATGTTATCTACTCTTTGAGTAGATGCTAGTCAAAGGGAGCGATATAAATGTCACTTAGAATAACATTATTCATGGGACTCAGGTAGCTACCAGGGATTGCTATGGTGGAGACTGAGAAGCTTAACATTCCCAGTGGGGACTGCAGGGTACTGTCACTGACAACAACATGAGTTGCCAAAAATTAAAGAGTGGAAGAAGTGGAGGGGGCTGACCCAACACAGCTAAGTGGAAACAGAGTACATTTTATGCCATCTTGTTCTCAGTTACAACTGAAGAAGTCTCTCGGGTATTTGATCATTGTGCTTTCAAACCCCAAGCTCCCTGCCCAAATCTTCTTCCAATCTCCACATCTTTTTATAAACATATTATTATCTAAGCCTTAGACTTCTAGTCTCAGGATCTCCTCACAATTTGGATGTCATCTCTAGTCATCACCATTCAGATCTCCAAACTGAATGTTTCCAGGTATCAGGGAAGGAGAAATTGAGACCATTCAGACAAGCCAGACTTCATGCCTGTAATTTGTATTCTATCGTCACAGGATTTATAAACTCAAGCAGGGGTACATCTCACATGTTAGCTTGTAGGCTCCCAATAATGCCTATTTAGCATATGTGAGAAAAATTCACTCTTTTGGCTATAGTTAGTCAACCATCACTTAAAGACTTTTATTGTCAGTTTCTTTGCTGATCACTTATTTTGAAATTTTGCCTCATTTTCTGGAGATGTGGGACTGAGAAGTCCATAAGCACCAAGTCTCAGATAGTTTCTGATGCAATAAATTGTAGGGGACAGTAAGCCATGCCTGCTAGAATTTGGCTACCGGTGTGCCTAACCACACCTGTCAGGGCATGGTAAGGTCAGGTCAGGATGATGCATGATAGATTTTTAAGGGGCTGCAACACATATGGGAGCCCCTTCTCTCTGGCCTGTCTGTCTTGCTGCCCCAGGCATGCTCTTGCTTGCATTTGGCTGGTGTTTATCTGAATAAAGTTATCTTAATCTTATGGAATACAGGTTGTCTTGTTATAATTAATCATATATTTATATTCTGAGGCTTCAGGGCTGAGATAAAGATAAAGTTAGATCACCAATCACACTTATTACTATTGATGACACATACATGTGGATGACTAGAAAGCTTAGCATTTAGAACACTGGCTGTTTATCCAAAAGGACCGGTTTTGATTCCCAGAACCAATATCACTACCAGATAAAAGAAAACACTCTTTTGAATACACAGATGAGGAATTTAATGTTTCATATATTATCTTCTATTAAGCAGTTTAACATTAACATTGCTAAATTATGTTGAGAAAACAGAACATATAGGGAATATAGCATCTACACTTAGACTTGTTCTCAGGAGGCAGACGCATGATGATCATGAGGTCAAATGCATCCCTCATCATTTCAGGCATCTAAGCCAGGCTCAATAATAAATAAGAATATCTGAAGGGTATTTGTAAATGTATGAAAAAAAACAGGTTCAACAAACCACCACTTTCAGATAAATATTTATTTGAAAAGTATGATCACACACTGCCTATATTTAAAAAAGAACTACTAAGATGATTCAGTTAACAATCTATACATTGCAGCAGAAAAATACCTATCACTAAGAAAATATGCAAAATGAACAAAAGCCACAGAAGGAATATTAGGATAACAAATCAACTTCAATGAATGGATTGCTACACATACAGCACACTTTAGCATTTACCGCAAATATTTCAAAATAGAACCCAAAATCAGTGACCAACAAAATGAATTCCCACTCTCTGCTCCATGCCAAAGCTGAATAATGTGAGCGCATAGACCCCAGCTTTAGCTGACATGCAACTTTCAGGATGATCATCCATAAATGTTGCATAAGGTGGTAAATATAACTCAACAGGATAGAAAATAATATAAATCCATAAGATTTAGACCTAAAGTAGTTATGCCATGCACTTGAAGAGAAGCATGAATCTGAAAGTGATACACTATCATTTAAAATCTTTGTTCAAGTATCACTGGGGTGGGTGTAGACCCTATCCCAAAGGATTTGATAGACTCCGAAGACGCCATATGGAAGGGCTCACCATCCAGGGGGAGCAGAAGGGATATGCGATAGGTAGGGTTTCAGTTGTGGGGGTGGTAGGGGAGGGAAATTGGATTGACATGCAAAACAACCTTGTTTCTAATTCAAATAAAAAATCTGCAAAAAAATATAATCTTTGTTCAAGTGTTACAGGTAAGGAGAGAAAGGTTTCCTAACTGTCATAAGTGGTTCTATACCTACAGCTCTGAAGGGAAGATGTCTTGGATACCTAGGGAGCTGAAGAAAAATCCATCCTAAGTGTCCTATGTCAGGCTACATTTGACTCTGTGAAGGGAAGGTATCCTGGAATCACACCCATGTGAGAAACAAGGCATCCTGACTGTCAGGAAGTCTGGTTACTCAAGAAGTTGTGTTACAGTGGGTGGTGTTCTCCATGCAGGATGCAGCACTCCTGCTCCTCTCAGAGAGAGAATGATTAAAATAGATGTGCTTCACTCTGCTAAGAGAAGTTACCACCAGACATGTCCATTGCTTCTCCGCCACTCTCCGCTAGGGAGTTTCCAAGCAATGATAACCACTTCTCCTTAGCTGTTGCCCAAATTGTCACTTCTCTGCTTCATGCAGCTATGGGAGAAACTGCTCCAGAAATGCAGCAGTCTGCTACAGCACCAGCGAAACCATTTTTCTTCTGCTCTGCTCCACTAAGGGATACTCCAAGCAGAGGCGTATTTTTCTGCTCCATTTCACTGGGGAGTTTTATATCAACTTTGTCAAAAGAAGTCCTTCAGTAAAACTCATTGAACATATTTATTTTGGAAGGAGCATTCCTGGAAAGTGGCAGCCACTACGAGTATGGAAAATGCCAGCTGCCAACTGAACAAGCATAGGGTTTATTTATGTCTTCTTAGGGCTATAGGTTTTTCAGGGTGAATTTTCAGGATGTTAATTGGTAAAATTTCAATCACTGAGATTGAAAATCCTTTGAGATTGGCTTGATTCCTTCTTGGGGATTGGTTGGTTTTGAGCTCAGTTATTGGTGGGATTTTTCCTAAGCTGGAAGGGGATAGAGTTTGTTTCGTTGCCTTTGGTTTCAGGGCCAAAGCGTGTTTCTTTCAATGGCCATTTTTAACTATTTTGCTCTTGTTTCAGGGTGTGTTTCTTAGGTTCCATTTTCAGGGACAAATTATGTTTCTTTCATTGGATCTGCTTCCTGGGTCAGGGTGTGTTTCTTTGCTGGCCCATTTACACTACACATAAGCCTTCATAAGTTTATGAATTAATTTTTCCATGAGTGTGCTGGATGAACAATATGAAAATGGACATCATAATGCTCACACAGATTGTTGACACTGTCATTTTTCTTCTACTAAATAATTACTATTGTATAACCT
>NW_023277201.1:0-22530 GCF_003668045.3 Cricetulus griseus | reverse complement strand
ACCCTTTGAAAAAGGAGTAGCAGACAATCAAGGTTAAACTCTAGTTTTAAAAAAAATTCTAAAACTTCTATGTGTTACACTATAAGAAACAGGTCTTTTTCTCTTTTTTTTGGTTTTTGGCTTTTCTGAGATAAGGTTTCTCTGTGTAGCTTTGTAGACCAGGGACCAGGCCAGCCTTGAACTCACAGAATTTGCCTGCCTCTGCCTCCAGAGTGCTGGGATCCAAGGCATGTGCCACCACCGCCCAGTAAAAAACAGTTTTGTTTCTTTTTTTTAATGTAGATGTATGAAGTTCTTTTAAAAACAAAAATCCGCGCTGGAGAGATGGCTCAGAGATTAAGAGCACTGGCTGCTCTTCCAGAGATCCTGAGTTCAATACCCAGCAACCACATGTTGGCTCACAACCATCCGTTATGAGATCTGGTGCCCTCTTCTGGTGTGCAGATATACATGACAGCAGAATGTTGTATGCATATTAAATAAATAAAATGGTTAAAAACAAAAAAACAAAAATCCATAATAATGAGGTCTAGTACTGCCAGCCAAAGCTGCATTGAAAAAGAAAAAAAGAAAGAAAGAAAGAGCAAACAAACAAAACACCTTGAAAACTATCTTATTTTAAAATAATTTTCAAACAAGATCTTACTTTACAGACCAGGCTAGCCTCTTGCTTGTATTGATCTGATCCTCCTGCCTCACAGTCAGTTACCACTACCAGCTAGAGTACTTTGGCTTATGTGACAAAGCTCACTTCCTAGGCTTCCTTCCCACCCTTTAGAGATCTGAATACTCTCACCTGACTGGGAACCCAGGTTGGCCTTGAAGTTTTGCCTTGACCTCAGAAATGCAGGGCTTCTTGGTTTGTGCCACAACATCAGGCTCTTTTTTCATCTATTATAGTTAAAGGAAGCTTCTGTTTGTAATGACAACACAGGTGAAAAAGATCACTTAGGGCTGGGCAGTGGTGGGCCTCGCCTTTAATCCCAGCACTTGTTAGGCAGAGGGAGGCAGATCTCTGAGAGTTCCAGACTAGTTTGGTCTACAGAGCAAGTTCCTGAACCGCCTCCAAGCCACAGAGAAACTCTGTCTCAAAAAACCAAAAAGGTAACTAGGGACTGCTTTTGTTTGCTGAATCAGAAAAGGCAAGTGTATATTAGCTACAAATCGCAAATGCTGTAAACAGAGCAACAGGTGAGTCTATTGGAAGAGGTGGGAAGATACCAAGATGGGGCTTTATGGGAGCTAATGTCAGGATAGGAGTGCAAGAAGAAATGTAACCCTCCAACTAATATTTTTTTTCTCTCTCCCCATCTCTAAGTTAAATAATGGCAGAGAAGAGGAGTATGTTAGAGTTTGAAGCCCTGGCAGCCTCCACCGCTGCTGCCCTGGAGAATCTGCAAGTGGAGGCAAACTGCTCCGTGTGCCTGGAATATCTGAAGGAGCCGGTTATCCTTGAATGCGGGCATAACTTCTGCAAAGTCTGCATCACCCGCTGTTGGGAGGACCTAGAGCAGGACTTCCCTTGCCCGGTCTGCCGAAAGACATCCCAATACCAGAATCTCTGGCCTAATAGACAACTGGGAAGTATGGTGGAAATCGCCAAATATCTCAAGCGCGTCAGACAGAAAACCAGAGAAGAAAACCTTTGTTTTGAACACCAGGAGGCAATGAGCCTCCTCTGCTACGAAGACCAGGAGGCTGTCTGTCCGACATGTGCAATATATCATACCCAGCAAGCTCACACTGTTCTGCAACTGGATGATGTTACAAAAGAGTGCAAGGTGGGTGGGTGTCCAGACTGGAGAGGCCTGTGCAGGAAAGAGCATACATACTCTCTGAGTTAGAGGGATTTAAGCTCCTGAGGTAAGGCTATCTCTGTTCCTCTCCATTCCCCTCAGAACTATGTACATGGGTATTCAGGACATCTAGTCCCTCCCCCTCAACAGGAGCACTGGGGAGTGCCCACAGATTTGTCTGACCTACTGCAATAAAATTAAGTCTTCAGAGTTCTGTTGGGTATGGTTCTGGAATCTGTCAGATTTTAAACGAATGGGTGAACAGCAAAAGAGTCTGAAAAATATTTTGGAAGAACTGAAACTGTATTGATTTCTTTATTTATGCCTATTTACTCAGGCTGTTTCTTTTCTTTTTTCTCATTTTTTTGGGGGGAATAGCTAACGTCACTTTAGACTAATATCCATCAGACTAAGCAGAACCAGTCTGCATGTTCTTCAAAAGATGCGTAATTTGACATTTAACATTTAAATTACTAGAGAGAACATGGGGTAAATGTTTTAGTAATAATAACAAAAATAGATGCTAACAGTCAAGTTTCCACTCATTCTGCTTAATTAACAAAATTTTGAAAAATATTTCAGGTAATTTATAGTCGAGTTTTGTTTTGTTGATAAATGGTTAGATCTGAATGGAAGCACAGGTTAAAAAAGAATATCAAGACCAGCATGGTGATATACATTTATAATCCCAATATTCAGAGGGTGGAGGCAGGAGGAAGGAGAGTTGAAGGTCATCCATGGCCACAAGTTTGAAGCTGGCCAGGCTTCTGGAGACCTCACCATGAATGAATGAATGAATGAATGAAAGAATGAATAAATAAATAAATAAATAAATAAATAAATAAAGAGATTGAGGTGCAAGAGGTAACTTCTAGCTAAGAGAGGGTGTGACCTGGCTGATGGAAACTTTACAGTGATAGGATAGACAGACAGACAGACAGACAGACAGACAGATAGATAGACAGAGATATAAAAGGTAACTTCTAGCTGATGGAAGGTGTGACCTGGTAACAGACTGTGTTCTTAGTGCACTCACGCTGCATGGAGTCTCAGCACCACCAGAACAAACAAAACAAAACAAACATAACTAGGAGTGGTGTGATGGGCAGTTGTCCATAAGAAAATAGAGTGGGAAAGGAAACAAGTGATGACAGCTAGCCTACTGGATTCAGGGAGGAGAGTCAGGTGTGCCACAGACATGGCAGGGAAAAAGACATCTATGAAAGGTCCAGTTGTAGGCAAGGAAGAGGGTTAGATCATGAAGTGATGAGAGGATAGAAATTAAATGATTTAGGAGTGGGGAATGTGCCTTAGAGGTAGAGCATTTGCCAGCCTGCTTGAGGCCCTGCATTTGATCCCAAGTGCTTCAAGGGAAGAATAGTCAATGAGTATAGGGATGACTTAGCAGTTAAGAGCATGTACCAGGCTGACAGTTCACTGATGCCTATAACTTCAGTCTCAGGGGATCTGATTGATTGATGCACTCTGCAGGCCTCCGTGGGCACCAGCATACAGGTACGCACATACACTCAGACAGACATTTGCACATTCACATGACTGAAAACAAAAGAGATGATAAATGGGCTAAGCTCTTGAGTATCCTCTAACTCCAAATGTCTCCTCTCCTACTTTCTCCCAACCCTCAGGAGAAACTGCAGAAGTGCCTTGAGCTCCTGAACCAGAAGCTTCGGGATATCAGCCGCTGCAAAGCCTCTGAAGAAAAGAAACCAGGGGAGCTCAAGGTAGAGCAGGCAATCTGTTGCCTTCACTGCTTGGCTGGATATTTGCCTATGAGCCAATCAACAGCACTTTACTTGATTTAACTGGAAACTGCTGTTCTCTAGAAGTGATATTTCATTAGCTTTATCACCTAAGTACTGAGGAGAAGGATAGAAGAAATGAAGGTGTTGACGAGACGGCTCAGTGCATACAAATGTTTGCTGTCCCAGAATCAAGACTTGAAGCCCACATGAAGGTAGAAATGTAAAAATGAATCTTCAGAGTAGACATCTGAGTTCCATCCATGCACTGTGACCCCCATGCTCACACACTCACTGTGTGTATACGCACACTACACACACAATAGTAAATACTTTTTAAGTAAACAGACATGGGGCAGCGGTGGTGGCGCACTCAGGAGGCAGAGGCAGGCAGATCTCTGTCAGTTCCTACAAAAGGCCAGCCTGGGTGTACCGGGCCAGTGCCAGGACGGGCTTGAAAGCTACAGGGAAATCTTATGTCTGTGGGGGGTGGGGGTGGGGGGGGGTGAATGCTGCATGGGGAAAGAGAATTTGGAAAGGTCACAGGGAAAGAGGGAGGGGCTGAGACAGAGCTCCCAGAGCTATGTAGTGACCTTTTTGTTTGTTTGTTTTTAATTATTCTGTTTTATTTTATGTGTATGGGTGTTTTGCTTATGTGTGTCTTTGCACCACCTGCCTGCCTGATGCCCAAAAGAGGCCAAAAGAGGGTGTCAGATCCCCCAGAACTTGAGTTACCAATGGCTGGTTGCAGGTAGGAATTGAGCTCAGGTCCTTAGAAGAACAAACAGCTAGTGCTCTTAAACCTTCCAGCCCAACAGAACCAGTTTGTTTGTTTCTTTGACAGAGTCTTACTATATAGCCTTGGCTGGCCTGGAACTCATTATGTAGACATAGTTGGCTTCAAACTCAAAAAGGTCCACCTGCCTTTCTTTCCCAGGTGCTGGGAATAAAGGCGTGCACCGTAACATTTGACTTAGAACTGAATCCTTAAGTAACATAAGGCAATGTTGGCTCATTCAGCCTTCACCTGTGGAGTGCAGGTCTTTGTAAAATGCCTTGACCCAGAGTAACTTTAGGATTAAAAGTTTTATTTTAGCTTGCAGTTCCAGAAGGAAAGTCTGCAATGTCAGGAAGGCAGTGTATATAGCAGTAGGAACAGGAAGCTGCCACATCAGTTGTTTTTTTTTTTCCTGAGGCAGGGTTTCTCTGTGGCTTTGGAGCCTATCCTGGCCCTCTCTCTTTAGATCCGGCTGGCCTTGAACTCACAGAGAGCTGCCTGCCTCTGCCTCCTGAGTAGTGAGATGAAAGGCGAGTATCACTACCGCCCTGCCAAATCAGATTTTGATACAAGCACAGGAAGTGGAGCAAACAGGAAGAAGGGTAAATCAGTAAACTCTCAAAGCCTGTCCCTGTGACGTACTTCCTGCAGCAAAGCTCCACCTCCAAAAGGTTCTTTAACCTCTGCAAAGCTCCTAAGAGGGACCGAGTGCTCAAATGCATGAGCCTATGCAAGGCATTTCTCCTGAAGCCATGGTAATATTTGAACCGAAATGTAACTGCTGTCTTTAATTATAAATTTAATTATAAAAGTTATTGGACTCAATAACTCCTTTAAAATAGTTTGTATGCACATGGAGAGATGTCTCAGCTGTTAGGAATACTGCTGCTCTTCTAGAGGTCCCAGGTTCAATTCCCAGCACCCACATGGCAGATCAGAACTATCTGTAACTCCAGTTCCAGAGGATCCTACATCCTCACACAGCCCTACATGAAGGCAAAGCACCGATGCACATGAAATAAAAGTAAATTGAAAAATTTTAATTACAAAAGTTTGAGGAAATAAAACATACATATAATCCTCGCACTCAGGAGACTAAGTCAGGAGACTAAGACAGGAGAGGGTTGCAAGTGAGAACATCCAGGGCTGTACAGTAAAACCCTGTTTAAAAAAAATTAAAATTTAAAAATTGTGTAAGGGTTGAGGGAAAGGCATCAGTTCACCACCACAACAGGCAGAAAATACAAGCTTATGAAGAGGGTGTGGTTATCACAGAGGAGGCTGGAGAAGAAATATTACAAGTTCACTTCACAAGTTCAGAGCCAGAACAGGCCAGCCTGGGAAATTCAGATAAGATAAACCTACCAACAAGACAGGCGGTAGTGGCTCACGCCTTTGACCCAGCACTCGAGAAGCAAAGGCAGGCTGATCTCTGTGAGTTCCTACAAAAGTCCAGCCTGGTGTACAAAGCTACACAGAGAAATCTTTAATGTGTGATAGAGCTTTACTATGCATTTTTGGCTGGCCTAGAATGCTATTTTGGCCAGACTTGGCCTTGAACTCATAGAGCTCTGTCTGCCTCTGCCTTCTGAATATGGAAATTAAAGGCATTCACACACCTCCCAGCTAGAAGTACTTTCTAATACAGTCTGATATGTAAAAAGGCACTGTAGCATGGTCATAGGCTTGCACCGGTGTGTGACATTATCAGGTGAAACAAATGTGAGTTCAACCTGAGGGGGATGTCATCAGACTCCCAAGCAACTTGGTGGTGAAGTGTAAGAAAATCAAAATACAGTGTTCTCTTTTTGTGGTTTGTTTTTGTGTATGTGTATGTGTATGTGTATATATATGTATGTGTGCATGCCTGCCCATGTACACACCCTCAGAGACCAGAAGAGAACAAATCAGATCCCTAGGATCTAGAGTTACAGGCATTTTCCATCTACCCAGTGTGTGTGCTGGGAACCAAGCTCAAGTCCCCTGGAAGAGAAGAGAAGTAGGCATACTTTTCTTTTTTTCTTTTTTCTTTTTGGTTTTTCTAGACAGAGACAGGTTTTCTCTGTGGCTTTGGAGCCTGTCCTGGCACTCCCTCTGTAGACCAGGCTGGCCTTGAACTCACAGAGATAAACCTGCCTCTGCCTCTGCCTCAGGAGTACTGGGATTAAAGGCCTGTGCCACCAACTCCCAGGGAGAAGCAAGCATTCTTAACCACCAAGGCAAGTCTCAGGCCCCTAAAAGAAAATCTCATAAGTACAATCAAGCACACCTGCTTCTAAAACCACCCCATTGCAAATCCATGTTCAGGACAAAGGTGAGAATGCATCCTGTTCCACTGCCTGCCTGAGAAAGCAGCAAGGAGCCCTGCAATGAAAGCCCATCTGTTGTCTGTGGCAGTAGAAGTAGCTTCAGATCAGGACTGCCAAGCTTGTGAGGCTCATGGCTCTTGTTTAATCCCAGCCATTCTTCAGCCTGGCACTGACTCTCTGTCCCTGCCCTCTTGTTTCAGAGTCCCATCTCTCCTTGTCTTTTGAGTGGTGCCTCCCTGTCAGTCACAAGGTCCTTAGACCCCTTCCCTGGGGATGGTCACTTTACAGGAAGGCACAGAGGGAGGAGGGTGTGCTGATGACCCTCAGAGAATGGGGTGACTGCTGTCTGAATCCTGTATTCTTCAACTTTAAGGATGTTTGCCAGACCTTAAAGTATGTGCTGCTATCAAGAGCATGTTTCAAAAAAAAATTTTCCCCCTTGGGTTAGGCTGACAGCACACTGGCTGCATCTGCCTGTACTCAAGTGTTATTTGATCTTTTAAAATTTAAATTCTTTAATTACTACTCATTTTTACATAGCCATCCCCCATTTTCTTATCCTCCCATGTTCCCTACCAACTCACCCATCCCATTTCCCAACTCCTTCCCAGGCCCTCCTTGCTGTATCTGGGCTGTAATAATATCCCTCCATAAGAAGTGGGCTCCCAAAGTCTATTTGTGTTCTGGGGATAACCAGCTCCACTGTTAGAGGTCCCATAGATTGTTTTGGTCTCCTAGCTGGCACCCACATTCAGAGGGCTTGGTTCAGTCCAATGCTGTTTCTCCAGCTTTATGACTAGGATCTCCGTGCTCTCATTAGGTCATGTCAATTGTTTCTCTGGGTTTCTCCAGCACTGCCTTGGCTCCTTTGCTGATTCCCCCTCCCCTCCACAACTGGATTCCAGGAGTAGGGTTCAGTGCTTAGCTGTGGGTGTCTGCCTCTGCTTGCAACAGCTACTGGATGAAGGCTCTCAGGCACAGGGCAGAGTGCATGTTTTAAATTTTAAGCATCTAATTTACTAAACAATATCTGGAATATGTCCTGGAGTGGTAAATACCTATTCTCTGTCAACACAAAAAACAACTCTCACCACCCATCACAGGGGATAAGAATTTATTCTGTAGGCAAACGAAGACAGACTAAGGCCTAGAAACACTGATTTAGTTTACCTCAGCTTCCATGCTTCAACCTAGAAATGCTTTCAGGAAGTCTTTATAGAACAGAGCAAAGAAAGCATAGAGCAAGGCACTTTTCAGGGACATTGGTGGAAACCTGAAATGTATACAGCAAAGTAGAGTAATCCCAGCTATAGGCCTCAGATGCTATCTGGTCACACTTAGTCTTTGGTTGGCAAAAATTAGAGATTTATTAAATTAATACATGTTTTATCTGTTATCACAGGATGTTAAATCCAGCACAGAGGTAGGCATGAGAAAGGCTATTTAGAAGGCTAAAGATAGCCCAAGACAAAACGTAAGTAGGTTTCAGGCCTGCAACTGTCCAACCTGTCTCCACATCACTATCTAATGAGTTAGCCTTCACAGACACAGCTTCTTCCCAGGAGTTCTCAACCCATCAGAAATGACTTAAAATGTTTAACATGTTTAGAGGGTGCATGCCTGGAAGGCAGGAGGATTCCAAGTTCAAAGCTAGCTTGTGCTATATATTACAAGACCCTATTTGGAAAACAAAACAAAACAAAACAAACAAATAGAAACAGCAAGCAAAACAAGTTCAGCCCTGAAGTCTAAATATATACTTTGCATCAACTCATTAAACTGATCCTGGTTGTAGTAGCTATTTGTTCTCTAGTTTTTATCAGATTAATGTGTCATGGTTATTAGGGATGGAAATCTTTGGCTTTCTAATATTTGTATTTTTTTCCTTTTTTTTTTTCGAGACAGGGTTTCTCTGTGTAGCTTTGGAGCCTCTCCTGGAACTCACTCTAGAGACCAGGCTGGTCTCGAACTGACGGAGATCTGCCTGCCTCTGCCTCCCGAGTGCTGGGATTAAAGGCGTGCGCCACCAACACCCAGGTTCTAGTATTTGTATTTTAACAGACTGTATAAGCCAAACATCAGAGTAGAAAATAGCAAAAATATCTCTGATATCCCTAACAGTGGATATCTTCACATCATTGAGTTCTTTAATCTTAAATGTATTCTTTAAAATATAAAAAGTTAATTTAGGTTTAAAAAAGTCAAGTATTGATTGTTTTAAATCTTCCCACTGATTTGAACTATCAAGTCATCCTTTGGGGGGTGTGCAGGTGACTACTTGCCTCACAGGGAGAGAAACATGAATACTGCTGAAGTCTTCCATGTGACAAGGAAGTCTGTACTGAGCCTGGTGGGTCTGGGAGAGGCTCCTTCAGGCCTCCTGGTCCTGACAGCATCCTCCCTTGTTCTCAGAGACTAGTGGAGAGCCGCAGACAGCAAATCCTAAAGGAGTTTGAAGAGCTCCACAGGAGGCTGGATGAGGAACAGCAGACTCTCCTTTCCAGACTGGAAGAAGAAGAGCAGGACATTCTACAGAGGCTTCGAGAAAATGCTGCTCACCTTGGGGCCAAGCGCCAGGACCTGACCTACTTAGTTGCTGAGGTGGAGTGCAGATCCTTACTGCCAGGCTTCAAGATGCTTAAGGTTCGAACCTTGCTCCTGTATAGTTCCTTGGGTCAGATGCAGTCTAGCTTTGTGCAGTCCATCCTGTCAGCCTGGGGTGCACCATGTCTTACTCTACTCTCCTAAGCACAGATTTCTCTTCATATGTGTGCAGATAAACTTTTTCTAGAGTAGGGCATGTACACCACCCCTTCCAAAATTTGTTTATATCCTCATGTATTTTCAGAAATTATATGCTTGGAGCCAGTGAGATTGCTCAGTGGTTAAGAGCACTTGCTTCTCTTGGAGGGGACCCAGGTTTAGTTCTCAGCACCACATGGAAGCTTACAACACTCTAACTGAGGCTCCTGGGGTTCTAGTGCCCTCTTCAGTCCTCTGCAGGCATTGCCTGCACATGGTGCAGGTATATACAAACAAACAAGATACTCATACACATAAAATAAATCTTCTTTAATGTATGTAATTGTTACCCCCCCCAAAAAATCATCCTTTCCAGAAGACAGAAGTCCTTTCTACTTAGTGAGAAACTGTGCATTCCCTTGTTTGTAAATACAGTTACCCTTACTTTGTAGTCCTAGAACTTAATTTGCCTAGTACTAAAGCAGGGGAAATAGAAGCATAACTTAAAGGATACTCAGAATGTTTAAGTAGTAAAGTAGTACATTGCTACCTCTGAAACATTTGATACAGTCCATCTTCAGGTACGTGATGATGACAAGGCTGTAGCAAGCATATTTCTCATTTCAGATAAGACCACTACCTCAATTGAAGTATCAATGCACACTCATGTGTATTATATGTTCCATGGTATTTATCCCTTTGGCTTTCATTTGTGTGTGCTCTGCTTACTGCATTAAACTTGAAATTCTGCAGGGATGAGATTTGTTGTATTTGTCATCTGGATCCCAAATAGTCTTAAATCAGAGTTGATATAAACTGGTGTTTATCAGTGCTAGGCAGGGATGTCCAGAACACAGTGGGAAGCATCCTGTGCCACCAGTCTGGAATTGTCTGCACTGCTTCTCAGTGATGCTGAGGTGTGTGGTTGGAATCTGGGGGACAAAAGAGCAGACACAACCTCTGTCCCCTACAGGGAGCCTCCAGTGTCTTTGAGGAAGAGAAGCACAAGTACAGGAAATGATTTGGAAGTGCTATTAACTATCAAGCTTTGTTATGACCAGCAGTTGGAATTGGGCATTCCATGAGAGACAGACACACACTCAGGTCCCTCTGAAGCAAGCCCCTTGCACTGGGCCCTCAGTTTGCCTGGTGCCTAGTTTAAAGACCTAGCACTGTTGGGGAGGAGGGAGAACCTGTTTGCCTTCATGACCCATGAATTCTAGGACCAATCTTACTTTGTTTTCTCTTTTCCTCTAGGATGTGAAAAGTACCCTGGAAAAGTAAGTGACTGTCTGAGTTAGGTCTTGGTTTGGAAGCTACGGGTTAGTAGTGACTTGGAGGAAGTAACAAAGGGAAATCCATACAGTGTCTTAGTGAGATGTGAAGAAGGATAAACCCATTAGGAGTGATGACACTTCACCTCCCTTTTGACATCAGGTCACCTCTGGTCAGAGCAGTGATAATGAGGAGCCAGATTCTGCCAAGCCTGTGGGTGGGGCTGTGTGCAAACAAGATGGTGGAAGGGTTGGGAGCACAGGAGTACGAGCAGTGGAGAGGTGGCTGTCCCTTTGCATGAGATGTAGGAATATTCCATTGAAGTTCTGAGGCTCACTCTCAAGAGACAGGCCTGTCAAGAGCACCTCGTAGCTCTCCAGGGATAATAAAAAAAGGAGGCTGCTGTCCTCAAGGAGAAAGACTGTGGGAGAGGCCTTGTCCCACTTTTCTCCAGAAAACACACCACACCACTCACATGATCATTCGGCTGGGGCTCTCCCTGACCCTGTCCTTGCTTTCTTTATCTCCCATCCCTCCCAGATGTGACAAGGTGAAGACCATGGAGGTGACAACAGTATCTATAGAGCTGGAAAAGAACTTCAGTAATTTCCCCCGGCAGTACTTTGCCCTCAGGAAAATCCTCAAACAGCTAATTGGTGAGTTGTTCCCCAAAGGAAACAGGCATAGGGCATGCAGAGGAGTGGAAGGTTCAGAGCCCTGGAGTTGGTTTCCTCTTCCTCTTTCTAATGCCAGTCCCCCCCTGCCCCACCTTAAATCATAGACTTGAGGTAAGAACGCTTAGGTGTCATCTGCTCTCTAGGGACCTAGAAACTTTAAAGGGTTCCTGACGCATCAATCAAAGGGAGTGACCAAAGGAAACATCATTAACATTTATGTAGAGAAAAGCAGTCACAGAGCAGGACTGTTACAGGATTCAAGACCATGCTCACCCTGTCCCCAGCACACACTTGCAGTTCACTTGATCTGAAGCCTTCTTTCTGGCCCTCCCTCCCTCCTTCAGACAGTGACTTTCATTTTTTTCTCTTTTTTTTCAATACAACAAGAGTCAGCATGATTTGAGAAACTTCACCAACCTACAGTGTTCTGGGGACCTTTCATGGGCCAAGCTTTGTACAGGCAGGCTAGGAAAGCAAGGCAGGGGTGTTTGGCTATTCCCATCCTCATCTAGCTCCCCACTCTGGCTTCTCCCGCCAGCGGATGTGACCCTGGACCCTGAGACGGCTCATCCTTGCCTTGTTCTGTCAGAGGATCGGAAGAGTGTCAAGTTTGTGGAGACAAGACGCAGAGACCTCCCTGACACACCACAGCGTTTCACTTTCTACCCTTGTGTCTTGGCTACTGAAGGCTTCACCTCAGGTCGACACTACTGGGAGGTGGAGGTGGGAGACAAGACCCACTGGGCAGTGGGAGTATGCCGGGACTCTGTGAGCAGAAAGGGCGAATTGACTCCACTCCCTGAGACTGGCTACTGGAGAATACGGCTGTGGAATGGGGACAAGTATGCAGCCACCACCACACCTTTCACTCCTTTGCACATCAAGGTGAAACCTAAGAGGGTGGGCATATTCCTAGACTATGAGGCCGGCACATTGTCTTTTTACAACGTCACGGACCGCTCACATATCTATACCTTCACTGACACTTTTACTGAAAAACTTTGGCCCCTCTTCTACCCAGGGGTCTCGGCTGGCCGGAAGAATGCTGCACCACTTACTATCAGGCCCCCAACAGATTGGGAGTGACAAGACATGGAGCCTAATTGGGGTGAGGCAGGGTGAAGAGTGACAACAGGTCTTCCTTACTGTGACCTGCTGGGATAGCTTGGTGTCAACGTGGTTCCAGTCCTCAGCCATCTTGAGAAACCACCTGGTCTCTGGGATGCATTGTGTGAACGAGTAGAGACAGGACTGGGCTGCCTGACAGCACAGATGAGTGTCCCTACTTAACTGTAGTGGGAGAGTGAGCCCCAGGGGATTGTAATCTCTGAAGTCCAGCAGGTTTCCTACTGCACAATGACTGATTGTAAAGAAAAGGCCTCTCTAGAAATAGAAAGTCGACATGAAAGAGTCTTAACTTGCTTAAAGTGCAGGAGACAGAAACCTTTAAGAGGCTTCTGTGACTCAAGGGTAGCCTTGTCCTTGAGGGAGCACATAGGGATTTGTGTACCTCTGTGTTGGAAAGATGAGTGGCTGCTGCTGTTATGATTGTAGAATTGAGAGGCTTTTCTGAGGGCAGAGATTGGGCATTCAGTTCAGGAGTAGGATCAGGGAAGAGGATAACGGGACCCTCTAGAAAGGAATTGAAGAAGAGGGGGATCTCTTTGGTTTTCCCTTCCTAGGGTAATGTTACCATTACCCATAGGATTAGCCAGAGGTTGGAGTTTGTGGAGAAGGATAAGGGAGGCAGAAAGGAGAACCCAGTTTCTCCCTGACCCTGCAGTTGGGTGTCTCCAAGAAGTAGGCCCACCTTTCTCCCCTCTGGAGGTGAGATGGAAGTGATCCTACAGGACACAGGCATCTGCCCTTCCACAGTTTTCCCAAGGGAACTTGGGGAAGAGTCAGCTATTGGAGGAAAGAGAATGGTGTGTCCAAAGCCCTGGCCTTAAAGATGTTAAAAGTAGTTATTCCCAAGTTGTCTGCCATGACCCCTGGCTTAGGTGTTTAAGCGAGAAAGGAAGAAAGGTCATGGAGTTTTTCTCGCCCCGTGAGAACAGGGTAGAAGAGGGTAGTTTTTGTAGCAAAAGGCCCAGAGAGACAGCTTCATTCGCCTCTATTACCATCCTTTGACATTCCCCTTTTCAGAGAATGTAAATCATTTTAAGTTAGGCCAAAATAAACAACCCATAGGGTACATATGTTGTCACAAAAGGTGATGAGATGCATGCCAAACCAAACAACCTGGATTACCTGCTGCTTGGGTACAAGACTGAGACGAGAAACTGCATCGAGGGCATTTCCGTTCTCCCACCTCAACAGGACATTGTCCACTCTCTTCTTACCTTTGTGCCTTGACTGTGGTTCTTTGTGGCAAGATAATTTGGTTGGTCAAAATATGGAACAAAGGATCCACTGATGTGATCTGAGTTGTGTGGTGATTTGGCAGTGGCCTTATGTGAGACTCACTGGCTATGAAAAATACATGTTCTTGGGTCTCACCCTCTGTCCTTAATGGAGGTTTGGATAGGTCTAGGAATCTACATTCCACCACACTCCTCATCTGACTCGGTAGGCCCTCACAAAACACCACCCCCAGGGTAAATTTCAGCTAATCTCCTTACTCTGAGCCTGAAGCCTGGTTCTCCACCTGGATATCCTGGCAGGAGCCTGGTGACAGGAAGAGATGTCCCCTGAAGTCCTCAACTTTGGATTCAGCTCCAATCCCTCTGCTTCTGACCTTGGGTGTGCTCAGCCATTAAGAGGGAATAGTTAGTAATGGTTAGCAAGAGAGAGGCCATAGTGTTGGCAGGTTTCTGTGCCATAGAAACTGCCATGTGGCCAGTACTGTAACAGCAAGCGTCTTCTTTAATAAGTGGGAAAGTGGGAGAAAATTGTTTCTCCTGAGGGCAAACTCTTTCCTCAGGGACGTTTTGTCCAGTTTCCGTATCCCTCCCTCATGACAATGACCTTTCCCACTTTGAGCCTTACAGGTACCAGTTCTTTCTGGTTTTGAGCCAGGGTCCAGCCTGGTGGCCCGTTTTGACTTTGTATGTAATTCGCGGCAAGTGCTGGGATAACAAATATAACGCGAAGCTACACATTGCTTGTTTTGGTGTGTTACATCAGTCCACGGATGTTCCAGACATCTGTCTTTGGCTTCAGGAGAGTAAGAGGGTCTAGCCTGATGTGTATACTGCACACAGTCCTCTCCGTACACGACAAGTCTAGACGTCCGTCCTGGAAGTATTTCCCTGTTTTGAGATTTTTACCTGCTCCACTAGCCCCGCGGGGCCCTACCTAATAAATACATTAGGAATACCAAACTGGGGCCTCCATCAGGCAAGGATGCACAGGGCGGGTGGTGCCTGACACTACAGTTCCCGGCAGGCCTTGCGCGGGTCTGGGGCGGGGCATCCGCCGAGAGGGGCGGATACTCATGGCGGGCCCAGTGAAGGACCGGGAGGCCTTCCAGAGACTCAGCTTCTTGTACCAGGTGAGACAACGCTGCGGGCGGGCGGGCGGTCCGGTGCTGCGGCCGCGGAATGACCCGGGCTGCCGTTCTTGTCCCCAGGCTGCACATTGCGTCCTGTCGCAGAACCCGGAGAACCAGGCCCTGGCGAGGTTTTACTGCCACACGGAGAAGACCATCGCGAAGCGGCTGGTCCTGCGGCAGTAAGGCGCGGGCTAGAGGGCGAGCGGGCGGGCGGAGCCGGGACCCGGGCGAGCCGGCGCCCACGGCCTCTGCTCTTCCCCCAGGGACCCCTCGGTGAAGAGGACGCTCTGTCGCGGCTGCTCATCTCTCCTCATCCCCGGCCTCACCTGCACCCAGCGCCAGAGACGTGAGTGCTGACGCCCTGGCGCCGTGGTGGGCAGCAGCTCCTTCCTCCTGGAGGGGAAGCCGGTCTGCGGCTGATTTGTCCCTAAAACCGGCCTGGACTACCTGACACCCTGTAGTCTGAAAAAAAAAAAAAAATTAACCCTATGTGCTTATTTAATCTCTAGGATGCATTAAGTACCACCAGCTGAGAGGTTCTCGCCTTTAATCCAAGCTCTTGGAAGGTAGAAGCAGGTGGTCTCCATGAGTTCAAGGCCATCCTGATCTACATAATCCAGGCCAGACAGGGTTGCATCGTGAGACCCACCTCTCCAGCAAAATCACATAACCTCCCCTTGGTTTGGGTTGTGATTTTTTTTTTTTTTTGACACAAGTGTCACTGTATCCCAAAATTGACCTCCAACTCCCTGAAATCTCCTGCCTCAGCATCCCTAGCTTTAAGATTACAAGCGTGAGACAACACACCCAGCTACTAGAGTAGTGTTTTTAAAGGCTTGTGTTGGAAGAAAGTGGAGTCCTGGGTTCCTTCAACCCGGGAAGTGGCAGGGAAGTATGGATGTCATGATAAACAGAGTCAGACATTGGTTGGGATTCCCACACATGAAAACTTGCTGTCAAAGAGCTGGGAACGGGTTCAGTGTGCAAGGTGCTGGATGTGCAAGTATGAGGGCTTGACTTGGTATCTCCAATACCCGTGGGAGCCAGATAAAAATGTACAGATTCTGGGGCCTCTCTGGTCAGCCAATCTAACTGGAAACATCTAGCTCCAGATTCAGTGAGAGACCCTGTCCCACAACGAAATGGAGAATTGTAGTAAAGCAAGACACCCAAACTAGATCTCTGTCCTCCACGCTGTACACCCACTTGAAGGATCCTGTGCACATACTCAACATGAATCTCATGCATGTCACACTATCGTGTACACGTATGAATAAAATTATTTTTTCTTGAAGATTTATTCATTTATTATGTATACAGCATTCTTGGTATGTATTTCTGCTCACCACAAAAGGGCACCAGATCTCATTACATGTGGTTGTGAGCCACCATGTGGTTGTTGGGATTTGAACTCAGGACCTTTGGAAGAGCAGCCAATGCTCTTAACCTCTGAGCCATTTCTCCAACCCTAAAAATAATTTTAATAAGAGAATCTTTGCTATATAAAATGAACAATAGTTCAGGTGGAGAAAGATGTGAGACAGGAAATGGAAGCTAGACCTCATTAAAGACATTGAACTTCACCAGGCATTGGTGGCACAGGCCTTTGTCCCATCACTCTGGAGGCAGAAGCAGGCAGGTCTTTGTGAGTTTGAGACCAGCCTGGTATACAAGAGGTAGTTCCCTGACAGCCTGCAAAGCCACAGAGAAACCCTGCCTGGAAAAAGAAAAAAAAAAAAAAAAAGACTTTGTACTTCATCTTAGAGTTCCATGGAATTGATGTTGGAGCAGGGCCTTCCATACACACATCAAATTTGCATTTCAAATGCAGACAGGATGTAATTCCTGCTGACAGTAGAAGAAAACTGCAAACCAAAAAAATAAGACGCTTTTCTCAGAAACCTGGTCACCCTCTTCTTTTTTTCCTCACTTTTGATCTAGGCCAAAAGGGTCTTCGCTGGACAGTGCAGACCTGCCTGACATGCCAGCGCAGCCAGCGGTTCCTCAATGACCCCAAGCATCTGCTCTGGGGTGACCGACCTGAAGCCCAGCTGGAAAATCAGGCAGGTGAGCAGTGTCAGGGGTAGATGAGGAAGCCCCCAACAGAAAGGACGTTGGAGGGTGGCAAAGCAAGGTAGCCAAGCCTGATCAATACTAGGGGTGCCACAGTCTTGGGAAACTAATTCTTCCCCTTTGATTCATCCAGATTTCAAACCATCAGAACCTCTGCCAAACATAGCCCACCTCGATAAGGAGAACCCACAGCCTCAGGCTTCAAACACCAATGATGAATTCACTCCGTTTTCCAGATAAATAAAACTTGAATTTTGTTTGACTTTGTATTCTTTGGTATTTCAACTGGTTATATTATTTTCCTTTTTTTTTTTTTTTTTTTTTTGGTGGTGGTGGTGTTGGGGGAGCGGACATCACGGTAACCTCTCCTTACATCTCTGCATCCACCATTCAGGGAATTCCCATTTTCCATACACCACTCTGTCCCAGTGAGCAGCCCTTGTCTTAAGGCTCTGGTGCCCCTTCTACCTTACATCCCCCATACAATGATGTGCTTGGAAATCTAGAATCAGCATTTCTTACTGAAAGGGGTAAACTAAACCTAAAGGCTTCACTTCTAGAAATAAAGGGACAAGACCCTCACTGATCCCATGCTTTAGCAGCCATGACAGGCTACACATAAGACCTATAGGACTCTGACACAAGGAAACTCCAGATCCTCTGGCCTCCCTCACCCTAGTGCCAAGACTGAACACAAAGACTGCAGACCCCTCACTCCAGCCTCCTAGATACTTGGTTCCTGGAAACTGTTTGACCACAAAAGAAACTCAGGAAGAAAACAAAACCTCCATTGTAGTATCCAGGATTCATTTTTGAAAATTATTGGTATCTATGAACAACAGTCCACCTCAAGTAACAACACAAAGCCATAGAAACCACAGAATGTTTCCTCTCAGCACTGACCAAGGAAAATAATTGTTGCACAGGTGTTTCATGCCAAAATGACATTGAGAAATTCTCCTGATTGTTCCCAAAAGTCAACCAATCAGAATCCAGCCCGTACCTACTGATGTAATCCTGTAACTTTTGTCTTTATAATCTAGCAGTAGACAGTGAACTTTACTCTGGAGGCTGTTCTGTCACTTTGCTAAACCGGATCCCTCATGGTGGAATAGAACAATCAATAAACCTCCCCTATTTGGATCAGTGTTCTGTCTCCCTGGTCTCTTTGGGCATTCTTGTGACTTCGGCACAAAACAAGCTCATGTACCTTTTTTTTTTTTTAATTTTAAAGATTTATTATACATACAGTGTTCTGTCTGCATGTATGCCTGCATGCCAGAAGAGGGCACCAGATCTCATTACAGATGGTTGTGAGCCACCTTGTTTTGGTGGGAATTGAACTCAGGACCTCTGGAAGAGCAGCCAGTGCTCTTAACCTCTGAGCCATCTCTCTAACCCCACTCATGTACCTTCTTAACTGATTCCATATTGAGGTGGTCTTGATTGTTGAGATGGAGAGGCAGACACTGTTCATGTCCTCTGGGCATACTGAATCTTGACCCTTTCCTCATCTCAGAGTTGTCTTCTATAAAGTCAAAAGGAAAAGGGTTCAGGCCTAAACTACCAATGTAAAAGGTGCTAAACATGGCAGGTCTGTTTACCTGTGCCCCACAAGTCAATTTAGATGTCTTCTGTGATATCTTCTATGTTGGCTGCAGACTTATCATGTTACCCCCAGAAAATAGACACAAAATTCACTATCCTAGGAGTGAAGTTTTCTTCCCATTTGCCTTTAACCCTGTGTCACACTTACCTACTGATGCATCTTTTTTTTTTTTTTTTTTTTTTTTTTTTTTTTTGGTTTTTCCAGACAGTGTTTCTATGTGTAGCTTTGGAGCCTATCCTGGCACTCGCTCTGTAGACCAGGCTGGCCTCAAACTCACAGAGATCTGCCTGCCTCTGCCTCCCTAGTGCTGGAATTAAAGGGATGCTCCACCAACACCTGCCTTGCTTGCCTCTTTTCAGTTGACATGGTGGTCATACTTAATCCAGCCTTGACTACTGATGCTCCAAGCATGTGCAGTCATACATGGAAAATTTCATTTTTGTTTTTTTTTTTTTCTGAAGATGTATTTAACATGTGTACAGTATTCTGCCTGCAGGCTGGTAGAGGGCACTGGATCTCATTATAGATGATTGTGAGCTATCATGTGGTTGCTGGCAATTGAACTCAGGACCTCTAGAAGATCAGCCAGTGCTCTTAACCACTAAGCCATGTCTCCAACCCCATTTATTTTTATTTTATGAGCATTGATTGGTGTTTTGCCTGCATATATGTCTGTATAAGGATATCAGATCCTTTGGAATTGGAATAACAGACAGTTGTGAGCTGCCATGTGGGTGGTGAGAATTGAACCCTGGTCCTCTGGAAGGACAGCCAATGTTTGGAACCACTGAGCCATTTTCTCCAGCCCAAATTTCCTTCTTTTAATTCCTAGTCAATCCACGGAATAACCAAGGAATAATTTATCTGTATCAACTTTGAAATTCTAAACTCAAAGCGTGTAGTGGGGCAAGCCTTTAATCCCAACAATTGGGGGGTGGGGGCAGAGGCAGGCTGATCTCTGTGAGTTCAAGATCAGCCTAGTCTGCAGACGGAGTTCCAGGACAACCAGGAGCATTTCACAGTAGTCAGGGGTGTTTGTTGGTGGCATGGGGTGGCTGGAACTTGCCAGCTCTCTTTAAAAAGGTATCACCCTCTGCTCAATCATGTTCTCCTAGAGTTGAAATATGTGTTGCTTTGCAACCATTCCAGCGGCAAACTGATAAAAAAATCAATGCCTGAGAGACACATCTAGGCATTCTTCCTTTTGGCTTGTCCAGGGAAAGGAGGAATGATTTTGAATGAGAACATTAATAAAAGTCTAAAACCTGGATTCCAAAGCCCAAATAGAAAAACTCTTAAACTTCTCCGAGTTCCTAAAAGGCAGCCCAACAGACAAGGTTAAACAAAAGTTACCTGACACTTGATCTTAGACCAGATAGCATACCCTTGAGCTGTGTAGACATTCCTCTAGTCCAAAGAGGATCAGCAGTTATAAATTATAGAAGCCCTCAGCTCAGGAGATAATTAACAAATTCATTTCCTCTGCAGCATCCTGCTAAGCATATATTCATTGTTCCATCCTGTGTAACCAGGGAAGTTTTGTAATCTTGAGGCTGCCAGCCCTACAATTTTCCCTTATAAAAACAGCCCTCAGTTGAAAGTGGGTACTCCATTTGTTCTTAAAACAATGGGGTCCTTGCTGCAGCTGGTATCCTCGAGTCAATAAACAAACCTTTGTCTTTGCTTCGAGGAGTTGTCTCCTTGTTGGTGGGTTCTTTTGGGGTTCAGCAATCTGGGCACAACAATTTCACATTTCCCTGTATGGAATTTGTTACTGTAGTGTAACTCATTCAGTGTGTTACCCTTTGAAAAAGGAGTAGCAGACAATCAAGGTTAAACTCTAGTTTTAAAAAAAATTCTAAAACTTCTATGTGTTACACTATAAGAAACAGGTCTTTTTCTCTTTTTTTTGGTTTTTGGCTTTTCTGAGATAAGGTTTCTCTGTGTAGCTTTGTAGACCAGGGACCAGGCCAGCCTTGAACTCACAGAATTTGCCTGCCTCTGCCTCCAGAGTGCTGGGATCCAAGGCATGTGCCACCACCGCCCAGTAAAAAACAGTTTTGTTTCTTTTTTTTAATGTAGATGTATGAAGTTCTTTTAAAAACAAAAATCCGCGCTGGAGAGATGGCTCAGAGATTAAGAGCACTGGCTGCTCTTCCAGAGATCCTGAGTTCAATACCCAGCAACCACATGTTGGCTCACAACCATCCGTTATGAGATCTGGTGCCCTCTTCTGGTGTGCAGATATACATGACAGCAGAATGTTGTATGCATATTAAATAAATAAAATGGTTAAAAACAAAAAAACAAAAATCCATAATAATGAGGTCTAGTACTGCCAGCCAAAGCTGCATTGAAAAAGAAAAAAAGAAAGAAAGAAAGAGCAAACAAACAAAACACCTTGAAAACTATCTTATTTTAAAATAATTTTCAAACAAGATCTTACTTTACAGACCAGGCTAGCCTCTTGCTTGTATTGATCTGATCCTCCTGCCTCACAGTCAGTTACCACTACCAGCTAGAGTACTTTGGCTTATGTGACAAAGCTCACTTCCTAGGCTTCCTTCCCACCCTTTAGAGATCTGAATACTCTCACCTGACTGGGAACCCAGGTTGGCCTTGAAGTTTTGCCTTGACCTCAGAAATGCAGGGCTTCTTGGTTTGTGCCACAACATCAGGCTCTTTTTTCATCTATTATAGTTAAAGGAAGCTTCTGTTTGTAATGACAACACAGGTGAAAAAGATCACTTAGGGCTGGGCAGTGGTGGGCCTCGCCTTTAATCCCAGCACTTGTTAGGCAGAGGGAGGCAGATCTCTGAGAGTTCCAGACTAGTTTGGTCTACAGAGCAAGTTCCTGAACCGCCTCCAAGCCACAGAGAAACTCTGTCTCAAAAAACCAAAAAGGTAACTAGGGACTGCTTTTGTTTGCTGAATCAGAAAAGGCAAGTGTATATTAGCTACAAATCGCAAATGCTGTAAACAGAGCAACAGGTGAGTCTATTGGAAGAGGTGGGAAGATACCAAGATGGGGCTTTATGGGAGCTAATGTCAGGATAGGAGTGCAAGAAGAAATGTAACCCTCCAACTAATATTTTTTTTCTCTCTCCCCATCTCTAAGTTAAATAATGGCAGAGAAGAGGAGTATGTTAGAGTTTGAAGCCCTGGCAGCCTCCACCGCTGCTGCCCTGGAGAATCTGCAAGTGGAGGCAAACTGCTCCGTGTGCCTGGAATATCTGAAGGAGCCGGTTATCCTTGAATGCGGGCATAACTTCTGCAAAGTCTGCATCACCCGCTGTTGGGAGGACCTAGAGCAGGACTTCCCTTGCCCGGTCTGCCGAAAGACATCCCAATACCAGAATCTCTGGCCTAATAGACAACTGGGAAGTATGGTGGAAATCGCCAAATATCTCAAGCGCGTCAGACAGAAAACCAGAGAAGAAAACCTTTGTTTTGAACACCAGGAGGCAATGAGCCTCCTCTGCTACGAAGACCAGGAGGCTGTCTGTCCGACATGTGCAATATATCATACCCAGCAAGCTCACACTGTTCTGCAACTGGATGATGTTACAAAAGAGTGCAAGGTGGGTGGGTGTCCAGACTGGAGAGGCCTGTGCAGGAAAGAGCATACATACTCTCTGAGTTAGAGGGATTTAAGCTCCTGAGGTAAGGCTATCTCTGTTCCTCTCCATTCCCCTCAGAACTATGTACATGGGTATTCAGGACATCTAGTCCCTCCCCCTCAACAGGAGCACTGGGGAGTGCCCACAGATTTGTCTGACCTACTGCAATAAAATTAAGTCTTCAGAGTTCTGTTGGGTATGGTTCTGGAATCTGTCAGATTTTAAACGAATGGGTGAACAGCAAAAGAGTCTGAAAAATATTTTGGAAGAACTGAAACTGTATTGATTTCTTTATTTATGCCTATTTACTCAGGCTGTTTCTTTTCTTTTTTCTCATTTTTTTGGGGGGAATAGCTAACGTCACTTTAGACTAATATCCATCAGACTAAGCAGAACCA